>NC_071403.1:26015000-26315833 GCF_017976375.1 Cuculus canorus | reverse complement strand
TAGGAATGCATTGGATTCCTACTAATTTTGCCAGACATTATAACAGGTGGAGATGGCATTAATGTCACTAACAGGTCAGAGTTTAGATGTCTGCTCTAAACTAGGTGTCCTGATGCCATTAAAAGTCACTGATGAGGATGACTTATCTTTTCCAGAATCTGTTTCAGAAACCATTTTATAACGAAGCACCTGCTGAAACGCAGTTTTTCTCTACTCTGGAGTTAATCTACACTAGCTTAAAATATACACCTAAATTTTCAGCAATTAGATTTGTGTAAGATCAGTCTCAGCCTGGTAATTATTCTACAGTCCTGAATGCTACATTTCACTTGTCCATCTCCACCAGCTGCAAGTGATGACTACTCTGTTCCTAGCTTTATCTTAGATAAACTTCACAGCACTCGATGTTGTAAACTAAACTATTAAAATATCATATGTATTATCACCAGCATCTTGTTATGTAGGAGCTTCTTATTAATCATGACATCTCTGTGTGTAAGGGAGGTTCGTCAACCAAAAATAGGTAGAACATTGTATAATTCTCCATATCTTTCTAAAGACTGAGCCTCAAAGTATGTTGAGTTAGACAAACTTGTATGATGTTATATGGCATAGAAAATTAGAATTAAAACTTCATGAGAATAGGTACTCCATAAGGTTTCAAATGATACTTACGCCATAAGAATGGTGAAAGATACCATTAGCATATTGTAAATAAACCAGTTTTCTCAAAATTTGTAGTATCATTTCTCAATTTTAAGAGGATTTGGGAAATGGAGTGGTATTATACGATCCAAGCTCTCATCTTGTTCTGTAACCTGATGAGTTTAGGGCAGAGAAGAGGTTCAAGTGTAAGCATGTGGCATGTGCATCTCTGGGAAACATTTTGTAGGAGGCAGGACCTGGTAAGCACCTTAGAGTGAAAAGCTTGCTAGGATGTTCTGAAAATTTGTATAAGTGTCCGTAAAGTCACAGGGTGCAGTCCTAGTCCTATTTAAATCTGTTGGATTACTGATTTAATAGACCTTCTGTCTGACTTTACTGCTGCCACTCTTGTTCCTATTAAATCTGTTTTGTGGTCAAAATATTGAAATTCTGGGCATAAATTATCTGAGGAGATAATCAAATAAGAGCACAAATTTTATAACTTATTTAAACTATGCTTTTACTACAGGTAAATCAGGAAAGAAAGAAACAAAATGAAGGCTAGAGTGTGAGGTTTATTTTGTGTGTGGAGAGCTTATTAGTTATATCTTCAATGGTTTGGTTAAAATCTTTTGCCTGAACTGTAAAATATTAAAGATCCAAGATAAAAAATGCTCCCATGCTTCAGATCTGACCAATTCTATTATGTGCACTACTGAAGGATGAAACTTTTCTTTTAGATCAAAATGCTGGCAAAGAATATTTATATTTTATATGAAGCTATCTTCAAGGAAACAAATAGACATAGTGAAGCAAGCAGCCATCAAATGACTTTTTTCATTTTGAAGCAGGTCAACATTGGGTACATTATTTGTATTGCAACAGTCATGTTAAAGTTTTCAGTTGGGAAAGGATGCATCTATGAGATTCCTCAGGTGTTTATTGATCCTTATGTCATTTTTAGGGTGATTTATATCTGTATTGTATGCAACTGAGCTAAGGTACCGTTTCTCTCCTGACTTCATCTGTTACTGAAGAGAATGGCTTTGCCCATTTCTGTGCCCATCCACTTTACCATCAAAGGACTTCACACTGAAGGAAACTTCATGTATTTTTTATGTCTGTTACAATGCCACCAGGCTCTAAATTCCTGGGTAGAAGCCAGCCTGCCGCAAAAAATTCTTTCCCATGTACTTCCAGGCCCGAATCTCAGGGAAATTATCTCAAATGCTTGATACACTTTGAAGGAGTAGAACCCTCTGTTCTTTTCTCTCAAGGCAATGAATGCATTGCTTCAGCATGCTCAGATTCAGATATATCCAGACTTCACTCTGGAACTAGGGAATCATAATTTGCTTTGGAAAAGGAAAATTAGGCAAGGCAGAATTACTAGTTCACTAAAAGAATTAATATCCAAAGAAAATTTTCACTTAAACAGCCTGGTCTGGTATTGACTGCTGAAAAAACACAGCCTCTTTGATCTAATTCCTTTACAGCTAGGATCCTAAAGACAGGCAAAGTCCATAAGATGAGGCAACTTGTCTCTTTCACATATGAACACAGGAGAGTCCTACTTCACAGAGAGGCTCTTCCTTAAGGAAGGAATGAGAATTTATGTTTATCAGGCTGACAGAAGGAGCATTTTCAGTTTTCTGGCCACCTGTGTCTTATGGAAAGTTCCTGTGCTCTCTGTTTTTTGGCAGGTCATTATATGGATGGTCTACTGAGCTCATTTGCTCAAATTTGCTATGCAGAGAGTTCCAGAAATGGGGGTAATTTCAATGCCAGTGACCACAAGGTCTCCCCTATCTAGTCATGTAGGTACTCAGTGCCTAATAGGAACAAGATCTATTCATTCCCATTTAGTATAAGAGCACAAAGTATAGGTGACTGTGAAGGTTGTGATCCAATCAGAGTTTGAATTGGCACGGTTTGTGCAACCAAACTTGGGTTCATCACAAGATGAGGATATATCCTTTTCTGCTTAATGTATCACATTATTTTCTTGAGTATTTTTAGACTGTGCTACAAAAGAAAAACTGTAGAACATGTTAATATTTGTTCAGAGTAATTCCATTTTATCATGCTTCAAAAAGTAAAAAAATTGCCGACATGAACTGGTTTTATGTGGTCCTTGGACATGCTTACAAGTAAAATTAAAAAAGCAAGAAATAAAAATACTAAGAAATCTTGTGATCCTCACGCACCTTCCACAACAGACCAAATGGGTGGACTAAATGTTTTACCCTGTGGCCACCTAGTATTGTGGTGATCTATTTAGAAATGAACAATTCTGCCTTATCTTCCAAGTATCAAGATTCTCTTATTTAATTTACAAAATTTCTATCCTCAATTTTACAACACTATGCCAGCGAAAGGAGATATCCAGAGGTGTCTCATTACTTCCCATTATCTCAGTCTCATTTAAGAGGCAAAAAATTGTTCCAAGGGCTTGGTGCTCCCTATTCCTAGGCAAGAATTTTGTATCCAGTATATTTTTCTTCCTTGTTTTCTTCCCCCCATAAGTAGAAAACTTTTTTTTTTGCAAATATTTCAACAACAGGTCATGACCACCATGACCACTGAACAAAAATGAGAAAATACAGTAAAACCCAGCATCCTGCCTTTTCCCAATCCCCTCCTAGCACCATGAGAGCACAGATCCTTAGTTTTTCCATCCTTTATGCCGCATGACACTCCATTCAAAGTGGATGCTACAGTATTTGGCTTCATCAGTCATGTCTCTTCTCTCCCTGTCTTTAGGTTTAACGTGACCTAACATTTTCTACTTTTCCTTCTGACTTTTCTGTGTGATGTCTCAAAGAGTGTGTGGCCCATCCTGGCACCTTCCCAGTGCTGGTGGACCTTGCCCTTCTCCCTCAAGCATGGACCAGCTCAGCCTCCCATTTTTAAGTTCCTTTCTGTTTCTTGTTTTTTTTGGTTTTGGTTTTTTTTTTTTCCCACTGGAAGCAGCAGCTGCTGCTAACCTGGCTTAGATGGTAGATTTGTGCTCTCTTTGGGTATGGTTGTCACGGCCTAACCCAGTCTGCCATTTTGCCATACCTTCAAGGAGTTTTTCTTACCAACACAGCGTGGTGGACTGGATTGGTGTGCCAGGCTGTGTGTTGTTAACAGACCAGCAGAATAACTGGAATCTGCTGGAGGTGCAATTAAGCCTTTCTTCCAGTTTCCTTTCATGTGTGCCAGATTGGCCTAGCCTGCCATTTTATTGAGCCTGACAGCAGCTTTCATCCAAGCGACATTGATGAGAGTGCGTAGTTGCTCACACCATCAGCCTGCCAGCTCCAATGGACAATCTGAATAGCTGTGATCCTACATTAAAATGTCAGCATTAAGGGAGGAGAGTGCACCATTTTGTTGCACAGCTGTAAAACCACTTCAGCGATGCTTTCAAGCTCATTATTGCACAAGCAAGGGGTTTCAAGCATGAGTGCTCATACCCTGTTCTCCACTCCCCCTCTCTTGTCAGCCTTGCTTTTTTTTTTTAATTTTTTAAAATGGTATTCTCTGTCTCATCAAGGAGCAGCTCTCAGGCTGGGGCAGCAGCAAGGTTCCAAATGTAGCAACAACACAAACTTTACAGCTGTGGAGCAGGATAGCCTAAGCAAATGAAGGGCTGCTTTCAGACACAGATCTCATTTTCAGTAAATTGCACGCAGGCCATCTTGCCAGTATAGAAACAACACACTATCAGAACGGCTTTTGGTGGGTGGCTGAGGGTAATTCATTATTCAAACAAATAAACAACAAAAAAATGGTGCAGCATTTAACAACAACACTTACTTTCCCTCTGCTAGGAGGACATAGCTACTCACAAATTCTTTATGATAAGGTCCCTTAATTCTGTCTCCATTGTGTTTCACACTTTGCAATGTCTTTATGCACGAGGATACTCTGGGAGTAAAAGACAAAATAATAAATGTGCTAGAATGTGGTGATGAAATTAAAAAGTATTCTTATTTTGTAGAGTGTACATGTATGTGTGCAAATAAATATAAATATTTAACACTTCTCTTACTGAGCCACATCTTTCCTTTAAAACTTCTCTGACTCTCCAAATATACTTGAAATTCCTGTCAGGTGCTAAGAACTGAATATTTCCATACACCTGCTGCCTCTCCTCTCCTCTCCTCTCCTCTCCTCTCCTCTCCTCTCCTCTCCTCTCCTCTCCTCTCCTCTCCTCTCCTCTCCTCTCCTCTCCTCTCCTCTCCTCTCCTCTCCTCTCCTCTCCTCTCCTCTCCTCTCCTCTCCTCTCCTCTCCTCTCCTCTCCTCTCCTCTCCTCTCCTCTCCTCTCCTCTCCTCTCCTCTCCTCTCCTCTCCTCTCCTCTCCTCTCCTCTCCTCTCCTCTCCTCTCCTCTCCTCTCCTCTCCTCTCCTCTCCTCTCCCAGACAGTGAAAGGCAGCACCCCAGCTGCATCTCACTACGAGCAGACACTTTCCTGAGTACAAGTAAATTCATCTGCACACACAGTGTATCTTTAATCTTCCTGGCTGGAAAAAGAAGTTTTCCCCAATCTGGCAGTGCAGAGATCTTTTACTAGACAGAAACTTCATTTCAGAATTTCAGCATCCTACAATGAAAGAGCTGCATGTCAATTTGCTGGCTTTTCTAGAAGTGCCTTGGGTTCATTGTGCTATTGCAGGCCTGTTTCTAGTTTTGAACAATCTTGCCAAACACTCCAACCATTTTTGGTCCCAAGGAGGCATTTTCCAACCTGCGGTTTTGTTTGTGTTGCTCTCCTTTGGAATTCCTTGACCATTTACCCTTACTTATATAAATAAACAGACCTTGAAGTGGTGGAAACACACCTCTGTGTTTGGACCAATATGACCCCTAGAGACCTGTCAGAGTAATATAAATAAAAGGACTCCAACCATTGAAGGTAACATCATAAACAATATCAAAAGCTAAAATTTTCTTCAGCTTACAAGCCCTGAAGAAGTTCATGTTAACTGTTCTAATATTTTGCTTCTGAATTATGTTACCTTTCATAATACAAGCTGGAAATGAATGTCTGCAAAGAAAAAAATTGCTTTTGGAATGGTGAATTTTAATAAATAGATACAAATTGCTGCGTTCTTCCTCAGGCCTCAGGGTGGTTTCTATTCTTATGAGAGCTAGGTGTTGTCAGAATAGGTGTAAGTAAAACTAGGACTCTTTGCAGAGGAAGATAATAGAGGAATGATGACAGAGCAAGACTCTGTCGGAAATTAGGCTGCTTTAGACTGCACAGAACAACTTGTTTGTAAACATGTTGATAAAACTTTCTGTTATTCAGATCCATTTTTGTCACTTACAATGAATTATTGCTTTATTTACTCCACTTTAGGAGGCCTAATACATATGAGTCCACTCTCTCCCTATCTGACTGATTCTCAGTTTGTATTAGCATGCTTCAGTTGCCATCTGAACCAAAGACTTTCCTTTCCCGTGCTGTGACTCTTTCTGAAAGATCAGTCATTCATACACATTAGTACTTGAGACGTGGTTGGAACTTAAAAAAATCCTGTTTATGCAAAAATTAATCATTGGAGAACATCAGATATAATTTTAGTATTATGTGGGCAACTTTAAGGAGGGGTGGCAAACAGCCATATCTGCTATTTCCTGATGTATAAATTCAAAAGTTTGCTAGTTCATCAGGTTGTTTATTAAGACCAGCATTCTCTGGGCAGCTGCCAAGGAAAAGGCTACACCAGGACAGTGCTTCTCTTCTTGTGTGTGTACCTGTTCTTTTATGTTTTCCTATATATACTGTTTAAACCAACCATGACCTGTAGGCACAAAATTCTGCAGTATTTAAAGGACTTGTTTGTTCATTTTTTAAAAAGGCTTTCTTCCTGTGCTGTGGGAAGGCAGTAAGGAAAAAAAAACCACCCAACACAATAAAATATACAGCTGCCCTCAAATAAAGGTTTTCTTTCCTCTGTGTTCAGTTTTGCCAGTATCTTAAATGTCTCATGCTCCTGGAGGTTTGTTTTACTGTTGGATATGTCCCACCTGTGATGCATCACTGAGCACCAGACACTCGCAGGGGAACAAGCTAAAATGTATTTACCTGCTTGGAGTTTTCCTTTTTCTAAAGTGTCTGTGGAGACACTCCACCCAGAACACTGTCTCATTTGCATCATGTCTCTAATCGTCCTTTTGTCCCCTAGAAAACACTCCTGCTGAGAGCTAAGGGAAAAATCCTGCAATTCCTTCATTTGGTATCTTGCTTTACCATCTTAATTTCCATTTTTTTTGTTTGATAAATTAAATAGATAAAAATTAAATAGGTCTCTGCTTAGAGATGGCTAATCTTGCAGAATATTTATAGATCATGATTTGGTGTTTGTCTTCCCATTTTGGGCAGTTTAATCTAGTTTGAGAAGCTAGTAAAAAAAACCGGATAGCTTCTTTGTTTAGAACAGAAGAGTAATCCAGTCTAATGGGTCACAGAGGACTCAGAATCCACTTCAGAGAAAAAAAATTATGAGTAGGTATGTAAGTTTTACATCTCTGTCTAGTTTGTGGGAAGTGCTCTGTTTCTAAATGACCCTTATTTCCCATCTGAACTGACTGGAGCTAAGGCCAAAGATGTGGCTGCATTATGAGCAACATTTATCCACTTTCACTGCTCTCCTGGTTCTTGTCATGAGACTAGCAAAAAAGTGCAATGTGGCAACACACTTCTGTGATTAAGCAGAGCGAGGTGCCCCAGGAAGCCTGACTAGCACTACCCTCTGACACGAGGACTGTAAAACAATCATCTTTACCAAATACAGGCTGCTTCCCAAATACTATGTCTTCCCTCCATTTTAAGTTCCTTGCACTCTAAGAGTTATTGTACCACCTCAAAGGGGACAGCTTTAGTCTTGAATGGTTCTCTTCAGAAGTTGCCACATACTGGAGAAGTGTGGAGATTTGCAGAATCTTTAGCTTTGCCCTAATACTGGCTACTTGAAATCTCAAAGTCATTGTCTCCTTGCTTTCAGAAACTTTCTGTGTTTAAAGTCCCATGACCCAAAAGAAAAACAGCTCATAAACTCAACACGTCTGTAGTACATAATGAATACTAAATGGTTTTAAAAGAACATGATGTACTATTTCTTAAGCATGAGTTTCTCCAAATGAAAGACTCAAATATATTTAAAAAGAGCACAGTTCTGGCTCACTTAAGGTGACAACTGTTTTCTCTAAAAATTGATATTTCACAACAGTATCATCAAAGAAATGAACGCATCAGGAAAATGGTTTGGGCAAGCCACTGCTTTTTAAGTAACACATCTGGGAACTATCTTTCAACATCTCATTCAGGACTGGACTTCTTTCTTATGCAACCTGTCCTACTTGAGGGACAGATAGAGTTTAGCCCTCTTTCTCTCTAACATGTTTGGTGGAGTTTTGCAATCAGCAGTCATCCCACTGTGCTGGCCTTTGCTGGTGGGCTCAATACCCTCCCCTTGTAAAGGAATCATAAAGGGAAAAGAGGATGGTCTTTTTATAGGTAGCACTGGAAAAAAACACAGACCACATCTTCTATAGGAGATAACTTTCTTTCAATCTGATTTTAATCCCTGGTCACTCTTCGCAGTCTGCCTCAAAATACCATATAGCCTTTCATTATCCATACAAATTTAGCAAGGATTTGGTCTCCTTGTTGAATAATTACTTTAATTGAAAAACTGAACAAATGACAAGTATGGAAACCATGCTTTTACTAACAAATTTATTCAAATTCACCATATTCAAATAAAAATTAGGAGAAGCCATAAAATTCTTATTACTTAGATTGGCTGTTACTAGAAATTCCTGCTGAGTGGCCGGCTAGGTGATGGCAGCAACATCCACCTGATCAGACCCTATTGAGTCTTAAGAGAGATTTTGTAAATTATCTTGAAGGAAAAGTTCTGAGTTAGTAGAATGAAAAAGTAAACTGTAGCAAAAGAAAAACTGGTCTGCCATTTTCAATGAGAATGCTACGATGCAATGCTGTGATTCAACAAGACCACTGTGTTTCATTATTTGTGCTGTGATAAATTTTAGCTGAGACAATATTAGAAACATGCACCCTAAATTTTTATCTGACTATTACTAGGCTTTGTAAGTCTATAGAAAGGTCGTGTAAATGTTAAGGCCTACCAGAGTTTCAGGTTAAACTTCAGCTTTTGTCTGAACAAAACATCTGGCACAAAGGTATACCTGAATTTTAGGTAAGAGGTCCTCAGAGAACTTCTGAAAATACCAATAGACATAAAGAAGGAGGAGGAAAAGGCATTTCTGAAGTACCTGAGTGATCAGTATTGGCAATTTCACTGAATGGGGAAGAAACAAGTGCAGTGCCTCCCTCACTATGAGATGCAAGCTGGCCAGAATTTCATGAAGAAAGCTGTACTTAGGAGAAATGGAGGCATAATGCACAGATGTGGCAGCAATGCATATATGTGACTTGCTCAGGAGGTGATGGGGACCGAATGCCCATATGCCACATGTAGGAATTTCAAGCAGGAGACAGGGAAGACACTAGTGGTTGATGTGAAACCCTTATGGAGTTGAAGAGAAAGCAGGAAAGTAAGATCCTGACTTCTACCTGGGATGGTGCATACTACAGTTTCAGACCTTGAGCCTTGAAATGTGTGTAGGTGTAACATTACACCATCATCAATAAAGCAATGACAGTCCCAGTCTTACTTTTCCTTAGCGTAAGTCCTAACCTAGAAGCTTCTCAGGCTTCTTTGTGTTAGTCTGTCTTGCAGGGCAAGAAGTATACAGGTAGCATACTCATGGCCTTATTTTTGAGGCATTTTTGTTCATATCCTTTGAGGTGGGTGGATCTAGCACCCTTTTTTCTCTTCTTTGAGTGTTTTAACTACTAAATTATAACAGAAGAGACACCCAAGAGCAGCTTTTATGTTAAATTTTCCAGTTTAAAACTTGACTTTCCAGTTCACAACTTGACTTTCCAGTTCCAGCAGGGAGAACACAGGTGACTTTATTTAGATCTAAAGTTCCTCCTTCTTAGAAGTAGGTTCCTATCTTGCAAGAAAAAAGTGTTTCTGAGTACATTTGCCTTTAACCATAGACAGTTAAGGAGCTTCCCACAGACAGTGAAAGAACATGATGGATTTTAGGACTGAAGTCTTTGAGTAATGCTGAGGTGTAGGTGGTCCAGACAGTTACCAGTGATTTAGGAGGAACAGGCTCTGAAATCACAACTTAGATGGGGTATAGAGGGATGGTACCAGGCCTTTACTTTTTTCAGAGGAAGCTGGGAGTCTTGTAGAATCACTAGTCTTGAGGAGTGGATTTTTAAAGTAAAACAGTAAATCTTGCGGAAGTCGTGATAAATATTTCAGTAGAATTCAATAGACCTTATATATCAGAGAAATAAATTGTTTTCCACCCCAAATCCTGAAAAATGCTAATATATTCTTTATCTGCTAAAGATAAGAATTCAGTTTACAGAAGTCTTGATATATAATTTAATCTTAGTGGCACCATTAGCAAACATATGCAACTTCAACTACTAGCACAGCTAAAGCAGGCGTAAGTCCTGCAATAGTTTCTGTTCACTTTTCTAGTAGTCCTTCATTAGAGTTCATGGGAAAGTAATTAATATTCTATGAAGTAAAATGATAAAATGTTAGTAATTGACAGATAATACATTTCAGTTTAGAAAAAAATTAACCAGACATAGATCTGAAGGAAAGCTTCTGAATACTCTGGGAATCTGGTTCAAATCTGTATCTTGGGAAACTGGTAGCTTCCCTTAGTAACTTTTTGCATCTCTTTCTATGCAGTATCTGATGAAAGTGTAAGACTGAGAAAGTATGGTAAAGGGTTGTTGGTGAGCATACAGGTGAGAAAGTACTTGGGCTGCTGAATTCAGCAGTGTGTCGTTTACTGAGGCTAAAACCTTCCTTTCTGCTGTCTGGACTGCTAGAGTCTGTATGAGCCAATAGTATCTACCATGTACTATGACTAAGTGGTGGGATTGTTTGTCCTTCAGACAATTCAACAGTGGTGCTAAATGCTGTTCTTCTTTATAGCTATCAGGTTTGAGGTTTTTTTTAACAGCTGTTAAAATAAGCCTGTGCAATGGGCTGGAGAAGACTATTTCCAAGCACTGTAACAGGTTTCTGAGAACCTGGTGTCTCTGCTGCAGGTATCACATCTTGTTACAGCTAAATTAGCGAACAAGGACATTACAGGATTTGGAAAAAATTGCCTAAATTAACCCCCAAAAGAACCCACTATTACCAGAATGGTTTGGTCTGTAGAGACTAGAGATGTGCTCAGATACTGAAACCCCAATAATGTTTTTGTTGAATAGAATTATGTATGGCGCAAGGTAAGAACAAATTCGGCAACTTGCTTTATTTGCATATTTACCAGCTAAAATCAAAAGAGGAATTTATTTGGGCATGGTAAGCTCCCTGGTGTCACTGAGCTAATATTTTATTGTTATTTATTACCAGACATTTTGTAGGTGAAGCATAGCATTTTGTCTTGGCGTATTGCATATTATTTGAATTAAGAGTAGTCCCGCTTTTCAAGAAAAGGAAGGAAATGTGTGACAGCTGAGAGAAGATTAACCAAAAGAAAGTAACTCTGCAGTGCTATCTTCACAGATGTGGAGATTAGATTATTTTGTAGAGTCAAATGTACACTATAATTTCTCCTGAAATCAGCAAGTTGGAACATGCATGCCCAGGTAAAATTTGAGGATTAAGTCTGCCATTGCAAAGAGAAGACAGGTGCACTCATATACAACCATGTTTACATGTATGTTTAAGAAAGATTATACAGATATGGAAAATAATTTCTACTTTATTACCCTTCTAAATGTCTTCCCAGGAGCTTTTCTCAAAACAGTTAAACATTAAAGACTTCTGTTTGAAAGTGTGGAATTTGCTTTGTATTTCCTTGGAAAGGAATACATCTTTCACTACTACAACCTTCTGTAACCCTTCTGCTCTCCTCACTCCCACACCCACACACAAAGACACTCCTTAATTGTATTACTGTTAGGCTGACCTCCAACCCCTGCTAAAATGAGGACAAGGCTAGTTTTGTGTTTCATGGGATAACAATTTATGAGCAATTAAAAATGAAGAGACACAAAGCATTCATCACAGTCTCAGCTAGACAGGCAGCTGAGGTCAAAGGTTCTAGCAATGAAGTGTGCACAATATATTTTTATTTCTGTTTTCACTAAGAAGGAAACGGGTTAGCTAAAAATTATGGCATGCAGCCTCCAGTTCAAAATAGGTGCACTTAATCTTTCAAGACCGTCCATGCTTGGGCAGATAGGTTATGACAGCACACACACAAGCACGCGCACACACACGCACATGCTTCCAGTATCTGTAAAAGAATTCAGCACATGTTATTGGCAAACTAAAACACACAATTGCTTACAACGAGATGCACTGAGTGCCCTGAATACTTATGCAGCTTACAACTCAGCAGTTATAGTAATCATATGAAACATACCTTTTTCTCTGATACTTAGAAATGAAGTACGGAAGGCTTATACCCCCTCTGTTCGTATTTCAAACTGCATTAGGGAACACAGAAACTTCATATGTTTACATTCCTGAAGATAGAGTACATAGTTTATATAAATATGGAAATTAAGTTTTCCATGTTAGTGTCAGTATTGTGGTACTTCTGTATCTCCACAACTGAAAAAAATGTTCTGTGGAGACTTTTCGGTTTGTTTCCGTTTCCTTTTAAGATAGACTGTACAGCTCCAAACCTGACACCGACTGCTGATTTAAGGTCTGTTGTCTCAGTATGGCATGAGTAAAAGTATTGGTGAATCATCTGTTACATTATGCCATAAATCCAGCTCAGTGTGATTTTGTAATCTGTCATATTTCCAACCTGGATTCAACCTAAAAGCTGAGTGAAGAGTTTTAAATTGTCATTCTAAAAGGACTCAATTTGCTTGTTTAATCAAAGCACCTGAACAGCAGTGCCAACAAGAACAAAGTGAAGCATAGCCTAATAGGTTCAATTTTCCTAGAACTATGAATGAACATGGGCTTATATACCCATGTACAGTGCTTGTGGGATTACAGTAATTGAAAGTACACTTACATAAATAGGAACATTTCTAGCCTTCTGTAGTAATTTTCTGTTAGAAGAGAAAATGTAAGTTAAAAATGTATTTAATTTGCATCAGAATCACATCACTTTACAGGTAGATAAATAACGCAAACTATCAAGGGGTGTCTAGGATCTTCGTGGTCTATTTTTGTTGACTGAAATGACACTACAGTTTATTCAATAAGAGATGCTTTTGAGTAAAATAGTGATTTATGTGAAGCATGACATCTTTTCTTCTGAATTAACCCAGATGATCAGTAAAGAGGTTTGGTATTGACTGAGATATAGAATACAGTGCATTTCTCAAACGGGTGTTTCTTTTCACTGGGGCAGAAAGCTAGTAAATAGTTCTCAAAGGAAACAGGGTAAAGGTAAAAACTCAATGATACTTTTAGTCACCGCTAGCAAATAGAAAAAAGCAGGCTTAATAAGAAAGCAAGATGAGAGACTTAGTGGATTGTGTCAAAAGGATTTATTTATATGTGCAATTTTGAGAGCATTCTTCGACAAAAAAGAGAGTTCTGTCAAAGACTCTAGTCAGAACGTAGGCATGGAAATGGAAAGATGTTTTAAAACATCGTACGTATCTATCATGCAAACATAGCCTAATGGGGTTAAGTGCTAATCTACATGCTAGACCTAAACTACTCCGGGGCATATACACAATAATCTGATGGGAGCTGCTTGTGTATTTCTCATGACTAAGTCAGTTAACACATCAGCTATGTTTGTGACTCATACTGTAACAGAACATGGGCTCCCCCTTAACCATCTACAAGCTGGCCACACTAACAGTGGGGAAGACCCCATAGAAGGCTCTGCGAAATAATTAGATATAAATTCTTTTTTTTTTTCCATTTTAAAGGACAATAGTGCATAGACTTGGTTCCTTCGGGCTGAGCAGTGCATGGGGAGAAAGTAGTCTTTCAGAACTCATAAAGCTATGTCGTGCAGGGGGATTATGTGACATATACATAAATTATTGTAAGAATACTGATTTATGTATATAGTATATATGTTGTATATGTATATACACTCTATATGCAAGAGTATATTTATATATACGCAATGTTCTGGCTATCCTTACTATTAGAATGTAGAGCGGAATACAAAATTTTCACTTTCACCTTGAGTAAAGTGAGGCATCAGCAAGACATGCAAAGTCTCTCTCTGAGAAACTGCAAACCTGGTCTTGATGATGATGTCAAATTGTCAGTTAAAGAATACTTATGGCGTACGCCATAAGAATTTCAGAATGAAGCAATGAGCATTTTAATATGTTGACTCCAATGCTAGCTAATAACAGATGTCTAGGGAATAACAGAATGGGGACAGAAATGAGACTACAGCCAGGCCTCTGTGAGTCCTTAAAATTATATAATTTCTTATAGCATGTCTCTGTTTTATTATGCTTTGCAGAGCAGTTTGCATGTTTGGGCTGAGGAGTGTGTTGTATTTGCAGAATTACGTGTGCCTGGCAACTATGACTTATCCAGCCATTAAGGAGCCAACATGATACCTGACTAGCCCAGGAAGGTGAGTCATGATATGCCCTAAGGACAGTGGCAATGCCTCTTTCCACAAAATGTATTTCAGTTCTTGGCCAGAGGATTTCCTGGGATTTATCATGCAAAATGGGTATTAGAACGTTTGGGATTAGATTACTTTGGATGCTTGTGGAGCTCCTTTATGGAAGTGTTCCATTCTCTGTAGCCTTTATAACTGCCTTCTTTATCTTGGTTCAAATTATGTCAAGGTGAGTCTGCATGTTACATCTTCTCTTCTGGGCAGAGAGGAAAGATCCCTCAAACTCTGTACTATTTTTGGCAGAATCCATAAACATTTTCATGTGTCATTCAAAGACTGATGAGGAGTTTGTTGTTCTGCTGGCACAGTATCCAGACCTTTAGCATTGCCCAACTTGAGTGTTCAAGAATTTTGTGCTAATCAGGGAATAGGTTAATGATTCTCCCATCTTGCACAAAAAAATATTGCCTCTGGTGTCTTACTAGATTGCAAACTGCAAAGGCTATGAGAAAACCTGCTGCATGCATTTTCTTGAATTAATTTTTTTCCTGTTATTTTGGAGATTGAATAGCCTACCTACAAGGAGAGCTGGGGCTGGGAGATGATTTGATCAGTTTGGTGATGAAGGTCTGACTTCTAACTGTGAGGCAGAACAGACAGTATGGAGGTGAGATGTCAGTGATGGGTTGCATTGCCTTGAATCTATTCTGTGGCAGTCTGTCCACATACGGGTTAGGTTCAGTGCTGTTGCTTTGACCAGTATAAAGCTGAACTGCAACTGGCAAGTCTTGCCAAAGGAATAACCATTTGTCTCAATCACTAGAAGGTGTTGAATATTTTTTTTTCCCCAACATGGTCACTAATATCTAAGAGGTATTGTTAGGTTGTGTATGAGGTTGGATTTCTATCCCCAGATACTGTTCTTATTGTGGCTGTCTAGGATCCTGCTCAAGCAGCTTTCCAGTGTCCACATCTTGCTTCTGTACAGGATCAAAGTCATCAAAGAGAATATTTTTCTGATAGCCGTCATCTAGTTTTGGTGCTTTGTTCCGTTAAGGAATGACTGTGGGGGTTGGAGGGCTGGAGAAGGTAGGGAGTCTGTTCTGCAGGTCACCTGGCTGGGAGCAGGATGGGTGCATCCCCTCTGAGGAGACATCTGATATCATTCACAGGTGATTAAAAGAGAGTTTAGGGCTTTGGCATAGCTAGTGAGGGAACCTGGGGACCAAGTGATTTTTTTCTCCCTCCTTCCAGTTAAGGGCAGTGACATTGTAAGGATCAGATGGGTCCAGTCTATTAATATATGGCTCCGTGGCTGGTGTCACTGTAATAACTTTGGGTTTTTTGACAATGGGATGGCCTACATAGCACCAGGTTTGCAGGTATCAGATGGGAGCCACCTTTCTCTAAGTAGGAGGAGGGTCTTTGCTCGGGAGCTTGCAGGTCTCATTGATAAGGCTTTAAACTAGATGTGAAGGGAGACGGGGATAATATCAGGCTTGCCTGTGGCAAACTGTGGGAGGACTCACAGTGGTTGGAGGGAAGACTTTGACACAGTTTCTCACAGCATTCTGCTTAGCGTTCTGTTAGCCTCTGGGTTGGACAGGCGCACACTCTCTTGGGTGATAAACTGGTTGGACAGCTGGGCCCAGATAGTGGTGGTAAATCGAGTTAACTCCAGCTGGAGGCTGGTCACAGGTGGTGTCCCCCAGGGGTCAGTGCTGGCTCCAGCCCTATTTAATGTCTTTATCAATGACCTGGATGAGGGGATCAAATGCACCCTAAGTAAGTTTATGGACGACACTGCGCTGGGTGGAAGTGTTGATCTTCTTGAAGGTAGGGAGGCTCTTCAAGGGAATCTGAACAGGCTGGACCGCTGGACTGAGACCAATGCTATGAGGTTTAACAAGGCCAAATGCTGGGTCCTGCACTTGGGGCACAACCACCCTGTGCAGTGCTACAGACTAGGGGAAGAGTGGCTAGAAAACTGCATGGAGGAGAAGGTCTTGGTTGACAGCCATCTGAACATGAGCCAGCAGTGTGCCCAGGTGGCCAAGAAGGCCAATGGCATCTTGGTTCGTACCAGAAACGGCATGACCAGGAGGTCCAGGGAGGTTATTCTGCCCCTGTACTCAGCACTGGTGAGATTGGACCTCGAATACTGTGTTCAGTTCTGGGCCCCTCACTACAAGAGGGATGCTGAGGCTCTGGAGCATGTCCAGAGAAGAGCAATGAAGCTGGTGAGGGGGCTGGAGAACAAGTTTATGAGGAGTGCTGAGGCAACTGAGGTAGTTTAGCCTTGAGAAGAGGAGGCTGAGGGAAGACCTTATTGCTCTCTACAACTACCTATGAGGAGGTTCTAGACAGGAGGGAGCTGGCCTCTTCTCCCAAGTGTCAAGGGACAAGACAAGGGGGAATGGCCTCAAGCTCCACCAGGGGAGATTCAGGCTGGACATCAGAAAACATTTTTTCACAGAAAAGGTCATTGGGCACTGGCAGAGGCTGCCCAGAGAGGTGGTTGTGTCACCATCTCTAGCGGTATTTAAAAGACAAGTGGATGAGATGCTGATGGGCATGGTTTAGTGGTTGATAGGAATGGTTGGACTTAATGATCTTGGAGATCTTTTCCAGCCTAGTGATTCTGTGATTCTGTGGAGACCCTACCCATGAAGACTTCTCCATCCAGCTACAGAAGGCTTCACACTTGCAAGGTCTCATCATACTGGGAGACTTCAACTGCCCTGACATCTGCCAGAAAAGTAGCACAGCAAGCTGTAGGCAATCCAGGAGACTCCTAGAGTGCATTGAAGATAATTTCTTAATCCAGCTAATAGAGATCCCCACCCGAGGGGGTGCAATAGTGGACTTGACGATCACCAATACAAGTGAGCTCATCAGTGATGTCAAGATCGGAAGCAGCCTTGGCTGAATGATCACACAGTGGTGAATTTTAAGGTCCTGAGGGATATGGGACAAGCAAGGAGTATAGTCAGGAGCTTAAATTTCATGAAAGCAGACTTCCAGCACTGCAAGGAATTAGTAAGACCCTCTGGGGTATGGTCCTCAGGCAGAACAGATCTGTCAGGTGTTATAAGGATGCTTTCAAAGAGGCAGAGTGCTCAGTCCCCAGATATAGGAAATCAGGCAGGGAAGAGAAGAGACCAGCATGGCTGAGTTAAGACCTGGCTGGTCAAACTGAAGAGCAACAGGCAACTGCAGAGGCAGAGCAAGCAGGGACATGCAACTTGGGAAGAGTATAGGAACATTGCTCTGATGTGTAGGGGTGGAGTCAAAATGGCCAAGGCGCATCTGGAGCCGAGCTTGGCAAAAGAAGCGAAGACTGACAAGAAGGGCTTCTATGGGTATGTCAATCAGAAAAGGAAGGTTGAAAAAAAATACCCCAACTGCTGGATGAAAATGGTATTCTCATATCAACAGATGAGGAGAAGGCTAAGGTACTCAACAGTTTTTTTGCCTTAGTCTTCTCTGACAACCAGAGTCCCCCGGGGGTCTGTACTGTGACCGGTGCTGTTTTGTGTCTTCATCAATGATACAGACAGCGAGATCAAATGCACCCTCAGCAAGCTTGCAGATGACACGAAGCTGAATGGTGCAGTTGCCATACCGGAAGGATGGGATGTCATCTAGAGGGACCTGGACAAGCTGGAGAAGTGGGCCTCTGTGAACCTCATGATGTTCAACAAGGCCAAGCGCAAGGTTCTACATCTGGGTTGGGGCAATCTGCAGTTTCGGTACCGGATGAAGGGTGATATGATTGCAAACAGCCCTGTGGAGAAGAACTTGCGGGTGCTGATTGATGAGGAGCTTGATATGAGCAGGCAATGCGGACTCACAGCCCAGAAGGCCAGCTGTGTCCTGGGCTGCATCAAAAGAAGCATAGCCAGCAGGTCAAGGGAGGTTGATTCTGCCCCCCTATTTGCTCTTGTGACACCCTACCTGGAGTATTGTGTCCAGTTCTGGAATCCTCAACGTGAGAACTGTTGGACTGGGTCTGGAGGAGGGCTACAAAGATGATCAGAGGGCTGGAGCATCTTCCCCATGAGGACAGGCTGAGAGAGTTGGGCCTGTTCAGCCTGAAGAAGAGAAGGATCTGAGGAGACTTTATACCAACCTTCCAGTACATAAAGGGGGCCTATGAGAAAGCTGGGGAGAGACTTTTTACAAAGGTATGTAGTGATAGGACTAGGGACGATGGGTATAAACTGCAGGTGGGAAGATTTACACTAGACATTAGGAGGAAATTCTTCACAATGAGAGCGGTGAGGCACTGGAACAGGTTACCCAGGGAAGCTGTGGATGCCCCACATCTGAAAGTTTTCAAGGCCAGGTTGGATGGGGCCTTGGGCAGCCTGATTTAGTGGGAGGTGTCCCTGCCCATGGAATTAGATGGTCTTTAAGGTCCCTTCCAACTCAAATCATTCTCTGATTCTATGATTCTATGATCATCTAAGACAGCTCTCTGGGAAACCTCTGACCTGATTATTTATATTGAGCTCATCAGGACAGTGTTGGAGGGCATCAAGAGGTCACAGGATATTAGTTAAAGCATCACCACATTTTGGGGGGATTAATTCAGACATTATGCTTTCTAATGTGTAACACTTCTCGTTTAATTCAGTTAATAAATTCAATCAAATGTTAACATTTGGTCTGCAAAATGAGGAATCAAGTTTGAAAAGCATCTTGATAAATGACAGGAATCTTAAATAGGTGGATTCATAAATTATAGATGCAGATATTTACAAACACATCCGCATACACAGTGCTATGAACGTGTCCTTTAGTAAATGAAACACAATACACCTGAAGCCTAAGTGATCTCTTTGGTGGATTTTGGAGATATGATCTTGGAACTGTGCTGTTTCACCTCGGTCGTAGCTCAGGCTGTTTCACACTCTTGCAAAGGCTGCACACAAACTCCCTGACCCATTTTTTTTCCATATACGAGGATTTAAGGCTAAATATTTTGTTGGTAGTATTAGAGTTTACACTCTGAAGAACTGTGAAGTCAGGAATCTTAAAACGTTAGAATTGTCAAGCACAGAGAGCTGAGTGTAAAACAGAGATAAAATCCAAGCTCTTCAAAATAGCACATACTTGCACTAGCCCTCCTTCTATACATAAACAAGTATTGCTCCACATCTCCTCTTTTTTACCTGTTTGTGTGCTGGACCAGTGTTGCAGTAGCAATGTTCTTGAGCCTGAGATATGGAATGGGACACGTATGATCCTTGGAAGCAATAGGATCTTCAGAAGGAACTTCTGGGGACCTGAGGATGTTTGGCTAGTTTTTAGAAGTCCTGCCCTAAATATTTACAAAACTATGTAATGTTTCACACCTCTTCACTGTCCCTCTTTGTGGCCTTGATGAAAAGCACCACAAGAAGTGCCCTGGTACTGACTGGTTTCCAAGTCTCATTAAGTACAATGGATTTGCAAGTGCTTCCGTACATACCGGCCGCACTACATCATCCCTTGCATTCCTGGGGCTGAAAGATGCAGAGGGCAGCCAGTGGGGAGGGGATAAAGAAAACACTTTTTGAGACTCTCTTTTCCCAGCTTCTATTCTTTGCTTCAACCAAAGGAATGAAATCGCAAAGCCATTACCTCATTTGAGAATAGTTTGGAAGGCAGTTTCTTTCACTGTTTCAAACTCACGGGGGAGTTTTCAGTTACACAGAAAAGCGGAAGTTTTGTAAATGATTTTTGTTTGTTTGTTTGCTTTAGAATTCTCACACTTCATCACAAAGTGAACATGAAATGGTACTGAGTTGGAAGTTGAAATGCGAGAGATTGCAGGGGCTTGTTTCCCAGAATTTGATTACAGGCATATGTCTCCCCTGCGGCTTTAAGATTTTAGTAATTAATTTTACTAGAATTTAGATGATGCTCTTTCTTTTTTGCTTTTCCTACCTCTCTTTTTTTTTTAAATACCTCACATGGATTCACTTGAGATTGGTAAGGAAAAAATAATCTATGGGATTTTGCAAGGCTTTCTGATAAACCCTCAGCTTTAATTTGTTTTCTGCAAATCGCCTAGTAAAAAATGTTCTTAAAAAAAATCAGTGCTAAGAGGAGCATCATATGGAGAACCTTTAATTGTTCAAGTAAAATAATAACCTAGGTGTCTTACCTAGATGTAATCACAAACGGAGTAGTTGTGTTTGCACATGCTGTCTAATTCATATAATCTTTCTAATGAAATATTTTTGTTTGAATGAAGAACCTCAAAATATCAGACAAACCTCAGTGCATGTCATTAAATCATAATGAAATCAACAGACATTCTCACATCAGAACTGATGCTTGGAGATGGTCTTAGGCTTTGTATCAATTTTCAACAGAGTACTCCTTTAGTCAGGAATCCAGGAATCTTCTGCTTGCTGCTGCCATAGCAAAACTAGAGTAATTCTGAAATGCAAGGCAAAAAGAAAGACTTCTTTGTCAATTGTACAGCTTTTCTTTTGCCTGCCTGAGTGGTTATGGTGACCCTGACCTGAGTTCTACAGTGCACTGTGCATGCAGAATCTTCTGTGCCTTTGTAGACATGTAGTGCTTGGGTGCTGCTGACCTGGTCCCATACACACACCTTCATACTTTTAATATTTTGCAAGTATTTTGACTGGCTTCATCCATCTTCCAATTCTTTTGGCCAGTAAGTACGTAGCTCCTATAACTAAATGCCTGTGATTTTATTTGGAATGTTGCTCCCCGTTGCAGTCCATCATTCTCTCCCATGCACTGAAAGGTGCAAAGACCTAATCCTTGTCCCTCAGTGGATTACTATGTATTTAGACATTTTAAAAAGTATTTACAGAGCCTATTGTAATGTCCTGATGTGCTGTTACATTGCATCTGTCCTTTTTCACTTTTTATACCAACTAATTAAATAATTTTTCTATTGCAATGGTATCATGCAGTAAATAAAATGTTGTGTAATATCTGCTTAATACTTTGCTTTCCTGACAGTGATATGGTATAGCTTGCGAAGCTCTGTCTGACTGTATGTGTGAAATCCAACATTATGCAGCTATTTTTAAAAAGGATAAGATTCGACTGAGGTAGAAGGCCTTGTATAGGGTCTGTGTATCAGTTTTCAAAACAGCCCTATGGTACTATTTTAACAATATAAAAGAAGTTTCACTAAAATAAGATACTTTCATACTTCCACCTATCAAGAGATACAATAATGAGTTGTGCTAAAAATGTTGATATCAAAGTTTTTATCACAGATGATGAGATGTATTTTAGGAACATAGGAGTGGCAATAACATTTTAACAAAAGAGTACAGTTGTAATTATAAATGTCAGACAGGTAGAGAAGAGAGAAAAATATTTGTGAAAACATATTTCAATGGAAAATCAATGACTGAAGGAAAGTCTAAACCATCAGATATCTGAAATAATATCTCTTTTGTTCTCCAGCTTTTATAAAAAATACAATTTCCCTAATATAAACAGCTTTTTAAAACTTCCTTTTCAAACAGGACTTATAACTTGGTTACACATGTAAATGCCTTTGATTTTTTTCTCCTTTTTTCGATTGAATACATATCTTAAGGCATATATGGTTGTTATAATAAACAGTTACTACTGGTTAATAACTAACACATAGTACTACTGTTTTTATGTTACACCTGAACATTATCTTATAAAACAAATGACCATCATAATAGAATTGTTTCATGGAATATGTTTATTTTCTAGATTTGCCAATGTTAATCTGCTTACCAGGTTCAGCAACGGTTCAATTTAAAACACCAGTCTTCAAAATCACAATAAATTTTTCAAGTAGAAACACAAACCCTAAAACTCACAGTAAATGTAATCTGGATATTTTGGGTATGATTCACAAAATCATACCCATAAAGCATTTAAGCATTCAAATTAATCTCATTTAAAAGCCTATGCTTATGTATGTTTTTAAGTTGGAGATCCTAGAAATGGCAAGTAGCAGGCGGTGCCTCTGCTTTTCTAAATTTTAGACAGCCAATTTGCTGTGGAAGAAACAGAGAGCTAGGCAGAACATTTTTGTTTCAGTAAATGCCAAAATATTTTGCAGAATTTTAATGTCTAAAATTTTAAGAAAGTCAGTCTCCCATATCCAAACTCCTGTTGATAAGGACAACCTCAATACAATTCTCTTCATATGAAAATTTTAGAAAGATTTTCTCTTACTCTGACACAGGATAAAGACAAATACTAAAACTTTAAGAGGTGTCATAAAAAAGCAAATGCTCCTTATTTTTGGTGGCCAAACAAGGACCCTGTTTACTTCAATGAGTGTTGTTAACCACACCCAAAAAGTGAATCCAAAGAGTATAATTGTCACTGTCTACAACAAACATAGCACCATGTCCTTGTGAGTTGTTTATGTCAAACCATTAGAATAACTTTATCACTTTCAATTTCAGTGGAGATTTCAACCATCGATGACTTTTAGAGTGTGGTGAATTTAAACACAAACAGTGATCTAATATCAATATGATTACTCACATAGTTTTTTAAGTTTAAACGTGTGCTTAAGTGGCTCTGGTACTAAAAAACCTTTGTTGAAGGAGTTATGGTACAAGGTCAAAGACCAAACTGTAAAAATTGAGTGTGTTTAGTCTAAAACTAGTAAAAAGACTTCTTATTAGATGCATTTGATCTGAGTTTATGCATAGCATGCAATGTTGACTCTTTGAAGGTGAAGCAATAGCACCTAGATAAACTGCTTCTTATATCAGGGTTTTGAGCTGTCCTCTGCTTATGCTGTAAAAGTATCTTGTACAAGATGGTGATGGACTGACTGACAACATTATGTGAATGGTACACACCAACACAAAGGCCATCAATAACATATGGATCTTTCAATATTTTCTCTTTGTTGTTTTTTAAAAGGACCTTTGCTCTACCCCATGTAAATAATACCAACAAATACACATATTCTTTTCCTAATAGGCTTCTCATCTTTTTTCACATTCAGTGCTAAACTCTTGCTACTCCAGCAAAGTACAGGAACACACTGTATATGAAGGGAGATGTATTAACAGTATAAAAGTATAAACAGTGCAGATTAGTGTACTTCTACTGCCTAAAACTAGTGTACTAGTTTTCATTTCACAGTGAGAAAGTCGCAGTGAGGAATGGTGCCCCAGGATTCCACAGTGCAGGAGCACAAGGGGAAGCCTGTTGGTTGTAACAAAATATTGTATAATTTTAGATGTCATTACCGAATATAACTCTTCCAACAGCATTTTTTCCTTTGAATCATGACTGACCCTCAAGACTGTTGATGCACCCTTTCTGCCACAAAAGCCTTTTGTCTCTATGTGTTTGTGTGTGTGTCCCTGTGTCCATTCTGCCCATTTCCTCCTTGCAGTGAAAAACAACTGCTCGAGTATTTCTGGGTTTTGTTTGAGAATTACAATTTGATTGAAAGAGATTAAATAAATCAGCAAGCAATAATATGAAGCCATTAATACAACTTTTCTGCTCAAGTGGTTTGGCAGCCTTTATCTGCTGGCTTAAACTTAAACAATTACAGGCTTCCAAACTAATTACAGCATAGAACATTACAGGATTTATGGAATTTGGCAGCTATCACTTAAAAAAAGGGGGAAGGAAAGGAAGGAAGAAAAGTTCATAACTATTCATTATGAAAATATCCTGAAAGTTCTTCAAAATAGAAATAATATACTACTGGTAAAGCCCTTCAGCAGCTCTGAACATCTTGCCTTCTAATTTGTACATTTTGTTCATTTTTCATGCTTCATAAGCAAGCGTAAGAAAAATGCTGTGCAGATCTTATGCCACAAAATGTCTCCTATGCTCTTTAATTTACAGCATCAATGCCTTAATTATATTAACTAATATACAGCCTTTAAATAAGTTGACAGTTGTCCAGTGAAAACTCTGTTGTGGCTTCCACCCTTTGCCAGACAGAGCTCTAGTCATTGTCACTGGAAATGTTGCACCAGGGAAAACCATAGGGATGACAAACAGGTGGCACAGTACTTACTAACTGCGAGAAGAGAAGGTGACACCAGCACATCCCACTGCATCTGTGGAGGGACCTGCAGCTAGGATTGCAGGGACTTGAGGACAGATGAAGACAGCCAGGCAGTGTGAACCAGCTCCACAGAAATGCTATAGGAGCATGAGTCCTCCTGAATGGGAACACGGGTAATTTAGTTTCCAGCTAAACAGTCAAAAGGCCAAACACCACACATGCAAGGAGGCTCTGGTCTCTTTTACAGAATCACAGAATCACCAGGTTGGAAAGGACCCACTGGATCATCGAATCCAACCATTCCTAACACTCCCTAAACCATGTCCCTAAGCACTTCATCAACCCGTTCCTTAAACACCTCCAGGGAAGGCGACTCGACCACCTCCCTGGGCAGCCTGTTCCAGTACCCAATGACTCTTACTCTGAGGAATTTTTTTCTGATATCCAACCTGAACCTCCCCTGACGGAGCTTCAGGCCATTCCCTCTAGTCCTGTCCCCTGTCACTTGGGAGAAGAGGCCAGCTCCCTCCTCTCCACAACCTCCTTTCAGGTAGTTGTAGAGAGTAATAAGGTCTCCCCTCAGCCTCCTCTTCTCCAGGCTAAACAACCCCAGCTCTCTCAGCCGCTCCTTGTAAGACTTGTTCTCCAGCCCCCTCACCAGCTTTGTTGCTCTTCTCTGGACATGCTCCAGAGCCTCAACATCCTTCTTGTGGTGAGGGGCAAAGGATAGGGGCATGAGAGTAGTTTTGTTGGTTGTGCTGATGACATTTTTTTCAGAATATGATTTAATGTAATTATTATACTGATTTCTGATCCTATAGGGCTGCTATATTTGAAGCACTGAGAAGATTTTCTCAACTGACAGTAGAGATCTAGTTGTAAAACTTGTCTACAGGAACGAAGGTTTAAAGAAAACTGAAATAATGCCAAAGCGGGCAATGCATCATGCGGTGGTGACACATGGTCCCAGGCTGAGGAGCCTTATGAGACCTAGGCAGTTTCTGTTCTCAAAGAGTGTGTTATTAATGGTTGGCACTGTGTCCATACTTTCTGCTCAGGAAGATCTCTGTTTGTAAGAAGATTCTTGTGAGCTTTTTCTGTCCTTAGGATAACTTTAGTTAATGAATATTCCTTAGAAAATATGCTAAGAAAGCAGTCTCATTTATACTATACCAGCAATCTAATTCCTGCTCTGTGTTGAAGTTTCATTCCTGGTAAAGCAAAAGGATCACACAGAATCACAGAATCACTAGGTTGGAAAAGATCTCCAGGATCATTGAGTCTGACCATTCCTATCACCCACTAAACCATGCCCCTCAGCATCTCATCCACCTGTCTTTTAAATGCCTTCAGGGATGGTGACTCCACCCCCTCCCTGGGCAGCCTCTGCCAGTGCCCAATGATCTTTTCTGTGAAAAATTTTTTTTCTGATATCCAGCCTGAACCTCCCCTGGCGCTCCTTAAGGCCATTCCCCCTTGTCTTGTCTCCTGACACCTGGGAGAAAAGGCCAGCTCCCTCCTCTCTAGAACCTCCTTATAGGTAGTTGTAGAGAGCAATAAGGTCTCCCCTCAGCCTCTCCTTCTCCAGGCTAAACAACCCCAGTTCCATCAGCTGCTCCTTGTAAGACTTGTTCTCCAGCCCCTTCAAGGGTCATATGTAGGGATATGTAGGGAAGGGAGCACAGGCTCATCTTTTCAAGGATGATTTTTCTGCTGAGGGAGATGACAACTACACCATCTGCAACACTGATTTTAGTTTTGTACTTTTACCTACCTGCACACCTTACGAAACTGTCTGAGATACAATTTGTTTTAGTGAGTTTCATTAAATTAGATTCCACTGGATTGGTAAGCAAGCAGACTTGGTTGGGCCAGTTGTGGAACAATAGTTAGGCTGGAGGAGGCCACAGTTGTGATCCTCGCTGCAATCCACCAAGATGACTAAGAGCTCAGCTACCCACTACAATACACAGACAAACTCCAAGCTTCAGTGTTGGCTGTATTTATTATTGCAGTCTGGCCCACATGCTGTCTAGGCACTAGGTGGATGATCAGTGGTTTTCTTCCACTGCCTCTTGTCACTTTTTTTCCAGAAGTGACAAGTGGGAGTCAATAGGATGACAGTTAATTCATGGAAAACATGGGTTGGCATGAGTCAGGTTCTGCCCCACAGACTCCCCATTGCTATCATCTGTACTGAGGCAAAAATTGTCCATCACCATTTGAAACTATCTAGTCCTCTCTTCTGTTCTCTTAATCACCAAACTCTTAAGCATTAGTCTCACTTTTCTTTCCTGTGATTAATTAAGAGATCATCTTATTTGAAGATTTATTTCCTTCTCTAAAAAAACAAATTTAAAAAATGATGGCTTTTTAATGGAACTTAAAATTTGATCAATGTCCACAAATGCTGTAAGAGTATTGTAGGTCAAGCAACATTTTTTTTCAAACTGGCTTTTTTTTTCTGCATCCATCTCATTCCTCCACTGTGAAAGTCCAAAAACAAACCATGCTTTTAAAAACATACCTGTAATCTGATGATCAGCACTATAACAGATTCAAATCCAGAACATTTCCTTGGGGTGAAGTGCCTTGAGTTTTTGTTGTAATGTATACACATGCACGCAAAATACACACATCTATGCAGACACACACATATATATACATCGATATACACACGCCTACAGACACGCTTATAGTCACACAAAGGTTTAGTTTGCTAAGTATGGCTAAAGAGACATCATAGCTAAGTAATTTGATTAATAGTTGAGTAGCATAAACTTAATCTGGCTAAGTTTAATCTGTCTAATTAAAGTTGATTCAAGTGAAAGTATGTTTGCCTATATTTTAGCACATTGTACGTTGTTGCATATGCTGTAGGAAACCACAGAACTTCAGTGTGATCTTATGTTGTTAGAGTGTAACAAAGTGTGCTTCTCCATGTCTTGGATACTACTACGTGTGCAAACTAAATTGAAGGTAATATCAATAAAAGTATCCATGTGGCTTTTTATATGCAGTGCTGTTCTACATATTCTTTTATATATACATATACAAGAATGTATACACATACATATACACACACACATTCATATGTGCATATATATATTCTCTTGTGAGGCTGAGTGGACCTAGTTTCTTATAAAATGCCATATATTTATTAAAAGATACAACCACGAGTGTGTTTTTATAGTGAGGTTTACATGAAATAGTGCTAAAACCCACAAAAAGCATAGAAAACGCCCAGATACATTATGTAGTCCATGTTGAATGAAGACTACTTATGAAGTTCCTACTCTGCTTACTCAACAGTTCTCCTTCAGATCTGCCTTACACTCTGCATATCATACCAACAACAGGGTGCCAATGAGGTATAATAGATAGATTTGCCAGATCTGTCTAGACACAAATCTTTTCCAAAAGCGTGCAAGCCAGAACTGGCTGAAACATCAAATATGAGCGTGATGCTGGTAGATTTCCTTTCTTTGCTATCTCAGCACAGTCTTTCTACTGGCCTGTTTGTAAGGAATATGGGAACTGATGGGGCAGGGGCTGCAACAGTTAGCTTTTCTTCTGAGAAAACAGTATGCTAACCTCGTGAATACTGGAATGAAATTCTTCAGTCTAGATGATCCAAATTATAATCTTAACTTGACACAAGCCAAACACTCTGAAACACAGATTGCTGGAGCCAAATATAGGCATCTGGGAATCTGAAAAAAAAAACCCAAAAATGAGAGACGCGCTAGTGGCTTTAAGACAAATGCTAATAAAGGAAACAGAAACACGACGATTACCTCTCCCAGAGGATTGTAAGAACCTGGCCCAAACCTCAAAAAGGTGCAAAAGTTTGAGAAAGAGGCTGAAATATATGTTACATGACAGAATTTTTAGCAAATCTAAAACTTGAAAGAGCTCAAACCCTCACCAGGCAGTATTTAGCTTTCTGTTTACACTGTAGATTATACCTTTTCTTCTTTCGTGTGACAGGAATTGGATGCTTTCACATGGTATACCTGAAACCCAGGGAGGTCAAGCGTAGGACATTTTATGGCATAGAGTTCTGTCATGCAAGAGAAAGTGGCTGATGGGCCAATATGTGACACTTGGAGAAAGTCAGAGTGACCGGAAGTAAGGTTTTACTTGGTACCTGCTGCTAGGGTTAAGTTTTTGATCTGGTGAGGACAGGACTTTAAGAGATCCATGTGCTTGAAAATGAAGTGCATGCAACATAGACATTCCCTCCATTGTTTTCTGAAGATTGACATGGACTACTGCATGGAGTTACAGTTTTCTTTCTTGATTGTATTTTGATGCATCCAGTGTGATGTATATTAGCACTGATTAGACAGCATTTGAAATGAAGGGGAAAAAAACCTTATAAAATTTTGTATCTATAGTATCTTTATGCAGTAAAGATGATGACCAAAATTTTAAATACAAGTGATTAATATTAAGCTCCTGATAATGTACCTAGGCCCATAAATAGGAGGTGACAGTGAACATACTCTGTGCCCATTAATTTCTCAGAAACTAGAGCCGAGGACTAACTTTGTTAAATAAAATATTTCGGGTATCCTGTCAGTTTGCCTTACCAGGCAGAGTTGGTTACTGCAGGCTTCACAGCTACTAATGATCTGCTGCAGGAAGAAGGCAGAGGAATGGGTTGCAAACAAAGTTGCAGAAGAAAAAGGGGAGAGAGGTGAAGGGCTAGATAAGAAAGAAAAGCATGCAAAACCAGGGAAATTGCATGTTGGAGACCATGAATTGGAGAAAGAAAGGAGAAAGAGGAGAGTGTAATCACAGATGAGGAAAGAAACAGCTGGAGGAAAATGGATGGGCTGCAGTGAAGACAAGAGAAAGAAATAATTGACGAAAACCCACCCAGGCACTCTTGCCAGTCATGGACAACACAAAGCACTGACCCAAGGGGAAATGATTCTGAACCCAGCTGGGCGACTGTCAGAGCTGTGGGCCTCTGCATGGGATTTTGAAGAAGGGACCTTGCTGATTTTCCTGAAGAGTGGGTCGCCATGGGTTTTAAATGTGGAAGAGCATATATGAAAAGGCATTTTTGATCCCTGTCAGAAGACAATAATTAGAAGAGGACTTGAAATGTACCGTTCTGTATAAGGTGTCAGATAGCAGACAGACAGAGAACAATTAAGACTGCATAAGGCTCTCCATCAGTGGTGTACAATGGGAGTAGGATTTTCTTTTTCCCTGTATGTCAGCCCAGCCACTCAGGCGAGACGAAGAGAATTTCTTCCACTTAAGAAATCCTTTGTTTGGGAAAGAGCTGTTCAGACCTCTGTTCTCTCCCCAGTCAGATTGTATGTAGTTTTCATGGCGAAGACTTCACTTTCTGAGGGGCACTGGTAACCAAACAGCTTCTGGACAAGTTGCAAAGTGCAGCTAGTCCAGAGTGTTCTTGGCATCTGACACGGAGGTTAAAGAATGCACAGAAGCATGCAAAAAGGTTGATATTTATTCTTGCAAAATTTGTCATTGTGATTTTTGTCCTCTGAAACTTGCAAGAGTTTCATGTTTTGTTTTCTGCGTGGTAGATGCTCAGTCTTGTTCCAGTTTTTGTTGACTAGTGTTGACTACATTCTCAATACAAGAAAATTGCTTGTAAATCTGTATAAAACATGCCTAGGTCCTTGTGGAAGTGTAGATCATTCTCATGCAAACTATTTAACTAGAACATCAATAGCCAACATCTCTGCTAGTTCGTTGCAGGTTTCCTTTTCTCTTGATGTGCAATACTGAACATTTGTTAAAAAAAAATGCAGTGGAGCTGTTCAAAGAAGGGAATGAGACATCCCCACAAACAACATCTGTTTAGGTTTTGTTCACTGAGATTAAAACCACTGGGTTTAGGAGATGTTACTTTTCTGTCTTTTTCCCTTATGTCATGAATACGTATATGGACATACATGGAAAAATGATGGAATGCACATACATATGTGCATGCACAGATGCACATATGCATGCACAGATGCACATGCACATATGCACACACACAAATGGAAAATTGAAACACAAACTATACCACCCAACTAACTGTACAAATTTAGTAAGCTCTGTGGGTTTTATTACCTAGCTGATACTATAGCAAAGATACTAGGTTATCAATTGATATATTTATGTGTAAAACACCTAAAGAATCATAAAATTATCTAAAAAAAGTATGACTTCCCAGCTTCTGCATATTACTTGAAATTTATTTTTCTGAAGGGTAAAAGAGATCCTGGATATAGTTTGAAATACAGAGGTACTGCAGTCAGCTATCTTTCCGTTTTACCTTTATTTCACTATGGTTATCTACAGTGCCAGTATTTACGTGTTTGCTCTTACAAACCAGGCTAGAAGTCTCACAGCTGGGTTTGACACTAGATCCTAATCAGTGGAAGGAAAGAAGTCTGTCTGTCCCATCATTTCAAGAAACCATGCAACTAGAAGAGCACATTCAGTTCTTTATATCATAGTCTAAATACAGAAATGCTTAGGAGTCCATTTTGTCAGCAGTATCTCCCTTATTGGGTTACTGATTACTGGTAACACACCTTACATGAAGCTGCATCTTAAGATCGCTTGGAAATTTCACCTGTTGCATACAGAGGCTATTCACTTGTTAATGGGTATTTCTCAGCAGGATCTCATTACATCTGTGCCCCGTGGTCTGCCCTTGCTTCCAGTTCATTTTCAAGTGTAGTGTTGTGTGTTGGTTCAAATTCACGTGCCTTTAAGTGGTTTGGTTCCTTGATACCCAAAGAAAACACCACTCCCTTCATGTGTGACCAGGAGGCTGAGGTCAGCAAAGAGGGCTGAAAACTGTAACCTGCTCACTAAGTCATCCCATCGGAATATAGGCTGGCTTGTTGATGGGTCATAGAGCAAAGCCTGGCTTTTTTGAGGGAAAAGAAAGAATGAGCAGTATTGTTTGATAGGGGGGCTACAAATGCCTTGTGGGTGGAAACGGAAGATATTTCAGCTTTTTGGACACTATCTCTAATTTAGAGCTTCATTTCTGAGTCTGTATTTAAGCATTACATAGTTGTATTTATAAATGCATCAAGTAGATTCCAGAAAAAAATAGCAATTAGCTTCAGAACTTGTATTGCAAATGATTATTGCTGCACATATTTGACATTCTTTTGCTGGCACCCTGTGTAGTCTGGATGCCTTTACACATCCTGAAACTGCCTCTTTCCAATCCTTCCTTACTTTCATCAATTTAATGCAAGTGAAGTTGTGTATTTCAACAAGTAAAACCCTTTAAGTTCTACATGAGGTTATTTTTTTTCAAAATCAGGCTACTATTCACATTGCCTTTTATTGCAAAAACTACAAAGCATGCGTAAGACAGGACTGAAAGTCCAGAATTATGTAGAGTATGTATTGTCATAATTTTCTTTGACAATTAGGAATAAATTCTGTATAAAAAAAAAATAAATCAGAAAGAAGAGAAGAAAAGCCAGAAAAGAATATCAGGTGTTTTGTATTCCCTCAGTTGTCTGCTACTACATTTGTACTGCATATTTACTAAAGCCAGAGCTGCACTACCCAGTGCTTCTCATTTTAAAACAATCATTTATGGGTGTTAAAGTATGCCTGTGAAAGCAGAAGTGTACTGTGTCAATCAAAGCTAATCACTAGTACAGGCAAAGTGCTTTTGTTGGCCTCCATGCTCTAAGCCGTGCTTCCACATCTGTGTTTGAAGAGATTAGAGAGGTGCTTCATACAAGAACTGTATTAGTTAAAGCTGATCGACAGTATTTGGAATAAATAATGAAAAAGTTGAGTGCCAGAAGGAAAGGCATGGTGAGTGAGTTTGAAATGGACTAGGGCTAAATCCATCTCCTTCCCATCCTTCCCAGCCTTCCCTCCCCCAGACACACGTGTGCAAACATCTACACACTCCTTCTGAGAGCAATGCTGGTTATCTTCCTTCAGCCACTTTGCAGCTAACACGCAGCTGCACAGCCAAATGTACTCACACTTGTTTTTCCTGAGATACATATTGTTTATTGGCTGAGGCATTGATATGGTATTTGACGTATTTATATCAGTCAGGACTGGCAAGGAATGGGGAAATGGGTGTTAAAGGAGAAGAAGGGATCTTGCAGACTGCTATGGTTTGGATTCCTGCAGCTCCCCCCACCTCCATTTCCAGCAGTGCTCTTGCTCATGAATGACATACACTCTCAAATAAATTATGAGTGACAAGTATTTGAACCAATAAAGAGGGCACCATATTTTATATGCAGTAAATTTAATTCCAGATTGTGTTTCACCTCAGCAGTGTGACATGTTTATTGCTGCTGAAAGATGAAAGCACCAGGAGTTAGAGACAAGCGTCAGCAGTTCTAGTGGGCACCAGCAAAATGAAGATTTGACAGACTGGTGGCTGAGCCCGTGAAATGAAATGCCAGATCAAATTTTACCCAAAAGGGGTCAGATGTACTGTCATGCCCCCAGACTCTCAATACCAACTGAATAAATGACTCTGGTTCAACAAGCTGCTGAGGAAGGTGGTGTGCAATCCATAATTCACTGCTAGAGGGTTACGATGTATTTCAAAACACACCCTTGATTGGTAGTGCCAGAGCTGCCTTTGAGGATATGATGTGATGAAGTAAATTCATTGGCACTAAGTGTCTTTGAAAAGTGCAATTAACCAACTTCCAAAATTTGTTATTTGGTCTGCTTTTGTTATCTTTGTCCCACGGTTGGACTTAGAGCTTCCTGCCCTAAGAGTGAAAATCAAATAATAAGCCATAAACATGCTCAATAATATATGAATCAATTTGAGAGATTTCTTTCTTTTGGGGTGGCCCAGATCCAAGGAGAAATATTTTGACAATCAGCTATGAAATGATATTTAGGTAGCTTCACTTTGGAGTCTGAAAATAATGAAGAGAAACATTGTGCCTGTTCATTCCAAGCTGAGCTTTGCCAGCTTTCGTCATAGGTAGCAGCACTTACTCATGTGAGTAGTCCCACTGAGAATTCTTGGGAACTATTTGTTTGAGGATTAGTTAACATAAGTAAGGCTGGCAGAATTGGATCTGGTATTTGTATGCAACAAATTATATTAGGGGCAACTTGTATGCAGATTTAATTGCACAATACAGGAAAGACATTTAGAGGATCTTTTGGCTTTAGTGAGGCACACTCACAACCCATCTTCTGATTGGAAAAACATTTCTACTGAATCTTAAAAGTTTCAAATCTAATACCATTCATTGCCAATGGCCAGAAATCTAAAAAATCCCTATCAGTTCTGATATCGGCAACAACCCCTCCAAGATTCAGATAAGAAAAATGTCAAATCTGCAGGTCAGCAAAGTAAACTCCGCTTCTTAAATCCATCCTCTATCTGCTGGGAAGACAAGATGTGTTTCGATCTGCTTCTGTGTAGAAATCATTATAACTTTTTTGTCTTCACATAAGAGCGGGTGGCTGTTCCAGATGTTTACCTCATTCCTGGCAATAAATCCTCTGGTTCCAGACTGAAGTTAGTCACGGGCAGTTTATACCTGTTTGTTCTTGTGTCAGTCTTTTCAAAATAACTTTAAAGCTGAGTAAATAGCTTTTCACTCTCCCAGGTATTTTCTAGTCTGATGTATATATAGCCAGTCACCTGGGCTTTGTTTTGCTAAACTTACTGAGATCTTAGAGTTCCCTTCAATATGACAGACTCTGGGCTCCCTGGTCATCATAGCATTTTCATGTCACTACTCCAAATATACCCGCAACTGTATCAAACCTGCAATTTGAGTCAAACTGGACACAGGTAAGTAGAGCTCTAAACAATACTCCAGATAAGGGATATAATGTTTTGTAAAGGTATCCATAGGTTTGAATGGCGTATCTCGATCATCCTAATTTTGCCCTTACAGTTTTCATGGCAATCCCATGCAGTATGTTATACGCAGAGTAGTGGTACCACCAGTGCTTGGACATCTGGCCTCCAGGTACCACCAGTGCTTGGACATCTGGCCTCTAGGCTACTCATATATGGCTAAGCCTCAGCAAAATGTTGGCAGTGCTAAGGAGGCAAGTGCCAAGTGAGGAATTTGGCACCAACTGCTAAGTCTGATCACTCTCCAAGCCCATTTCTCAAACCTATAAAAGCAAAAGGTTGAAATGACACATCTGAGAAGAAAGAAACAGGTATGATTTCCCGTCACTCTAATGACGTCCCTTGCTAAACTTTCTGCAATTAGGTCTGACTGTGTCTGCAGGTCAGTTGGTGGATGCTCACGACTGCCTTTGTCATCAGGTTGCCTGACTCCTTGCCCTGTTTGTCACTTTCTAACTGTCGTGGATGTGCAAGTCTCTGCAGATCTTGCAGGATGAGGCACAGTAGTATGCCACAGTGTCACCAGAAGGTAGGTTAGAGTCCTTGAGCTGATAGTACAGCAGAGAAGACAAGATTAAGGCAGGAACATAATGTATGTGTAAACAAGTTAACATGCTACAGGGAACCTCAAGCAATGCGGACTCTGTTTGAGGAGGGCATATTCTTGCATTTCTTGCAGATCACTTTAGTCCTGACTTCCACTTCTCTTGTCTGTCCTTTTAAATGATCCCAGTGGCTGACTCTTAAGGCATTATAATTTTGAATAAACAATACAGGTTTTATTAGTTTAGAGTTTGTTAAGCCATGTTTTATTTTAATCCAGCTGTAATAAATTTAATGAACTACAATAATTGCTACAATAAAACTCCATTCAGTGCATTGCACGTAGAGTATGAATGCCAGCAGCCCTTGAGCAGTGCTAACAATGCAGAAAATGCTTCAGTGTCTTTCCCCTAAGAAAATTAAACAATAAAAAATATTATTCAGAAATCTAACAGATGACATTGTGTCAGTACTTGCTGTTATTCAAGCAACAAACTTTGTAATCACATGTCAGTAATTCCTGAGCTGAGCAAGTGCCAGGCCTAGGACACAACATTCTAGAGCCACGCTTTATTGCATGCTTCATATATATACACATACACATATATATGCGGATTTAGCTGCATCAACTAGTGCATATACTTTTTTTTTTAATTAGCTTCTTTAGCTTTGTCTTAAATTTAAATGACATTGTTCATGTTTTATTCTTATAGGAACTGTCATACAGGGAGTAAGCATGTATTTACACTGAATTAATGTCTCTTCATCTTAAACTTTTATGAATTTATTGTTTTCAGTATATAGGTATTGCAGAAGCAATAACGCATTGAATGTCACCCAAAATCTCTTAAATTAAAAGCCTGAGAAACAAAGCCAACTATTGATCCAACCCCTTATGCAACACTGTATTAGAGAGTTTTTTGTTTGGTTGGGTTTTTATTTTCATTTGTAAAGTTAGGGCAATACTGAAGCTTTTCTGCATAAAATCTTAAGCTTTCACTCTGAAGGGATTTCTGCAGCAGAATTTCCAATGAAAACATCAAGAATAGGCATAAAAAACATATTAATACAGACAAGCTCAGTGTTTTGCTTTGGCATCAATAACAAAATCTCTTTTCCCCCTCTATAGAATCTGGGCAAGTATTATTAATAGTAAAAAAGCAACTTTATTTTTTTTTAATAAAAAGAAGACTTAGTAAAGCACAATTCACATGCACAGCTTTTTTATTTTTATATATGAATAGCAGTTTCTACATAGTCAGATTCTTTATGCCTTTCTATATTTTGTGTGTATGTTTAAAATATACTCATAAGTCATTACATATTTCATCCTAGGATATAACCAGAAAGCAAAAATCCTTTTATTTGAATGGAGCAAGATGGAACCCTTTATATTTTTTCTTACAATAACTTTACAACTTACTTTTATTTGTATTGCATGACAAATCCACTGAAATCAAATTAATTCTGTTGTTCTAATTCTTCTTAAGCACTCCTGAATTGATTAAGATTAACCCCTAAGGTCCTGCAGACAACTAGATCTTGCTGCTTTATTCAAATAAATCTTTATATTTGAACTCTTTTGGGATTTTTCATAATTATTAGCTCTATAAAATTTAGTATTTACTCATTCTGTATTCCAAATACAGCAATGGTAGAAATGCTTTTTTGCAGATATGACAGCATTTTGCCTGTGACATTTGTTAGTAATAAATTATATTTTCTTAACAACTGGTTGCTAATCAATACAACATATGCAAGTATTTAATCGTAAGCGGGCTCATACATTTAATACTGTTAACAAGGCTATCTATATGTCTTAAGCAACGTAATCAGTAAACAACATAATCAGTTGCAGAATTGGACTCTAATACTTTTTATAGTCTGGATCAGTTCACTGCGGGCATTAACAGGGCAGCTTACTCTGACAGACTCTCAGCTAAGGATAAGCTAAAATAGGTTTGGCCCCACATGATCTTGCTGAATATTTCAGACTGTACGAAGTTTATGTTATTTTAATATACATCAGCTTTTTGGGAGGGAAAAGTATTGAAATCAAGCATGAAGAAAATGGATCCAGTGTCTAGCTCAGACAGAGTTTCTTTGTCAATTTGGGCAAATCTCTTGATTTTTCAGTGCTTCAGTTCTCCATCCATAAACTGAGGAATTAATATTAGCTCCTTTATCTGCCTTGTCTAGTCATACAGATGACTCCTTGGAGCAAGGTTTGTCTCTTGCTGTATGTATTGCACTATTGAAGTGACATTGCATCCCTTCCCTTCATTTCTCTTTATGTTTGTCTGAGTTAGCCTTTAAGGTTCTAAAAGCATGCACTATTTTATTAGTTTTTGTAGAATGTTTAGTGCTATATAAATGAGGAAGGGTAAACATAAAAGCAAGTAATAAATCATATTTAGCTATGAAAATACTTTATAATTGTAATTGAAGGTAATTTCAACATTTCCCCAGTCCCTCTTTGTAAAATTATCTCAATTTAAACTCTTCTGAAAAACATTATTTCTTCATTCTAAACTCTATTTCAGATAAACTTTGTTCAATAATCTTAATAATAGTACTTTCATCACAATACTTCTTCTTTAAACCTTTTAAATTGTACTTGTCCCTTTTTTGTGGGTCAGTTCGTAAGCTGGAGTAAATCAAAATAGTTTCAAAGTATCTCTGTCAAAGTGTAAAGCTCTGAAGGGTAATATTGACCTGCAGGTATAATTTATACTGACTCAGATCTCCTATCTTTCCTTACGTTATTGAAAGATCTTGGTCCAGTCCCTCTCAGTCAATGTCATGCAAAACTTAACATTAGAGTAGATCACACCACTGTCTTTCCTCCGGTTTCAAAAAGTTAATCTTCTAATAAAACCTCTCAGCTATTTATTCTTTTTAATTTTCATTTGTTGAAATTTTTAGATGTTTCAGGTTAATTCGAACATTTACTTTGTTACCTAAGCAAGAAGCATTTTTAGTGAAGGAACACTCCCATTAAAAAGTTTAGTTTGCCTAGAATCTGGTTCTGAATTGAAATCTCAATTTTTGCCTAAATCTAGCAGAAGAGAATGCATCAAGGCTTTATACCTGACCTGTAGATATTAAATAACATTCAGGTATCATGCAGTGATAAAGAAGATAATTATTTTCAAATATTCCATCTAAGATAACACACAACCAAAATCTTCAGCATTTGCATTAATTCTGAATGGCTTTATAAAATTAGAAAATATTAGGATGTGTTTTTTCTGTATTAAAAGCACAGTCACACCCTTTGAACTGTAGAAAAGGCATGAGGGAGGGCATGATCTCGTGCACTGTAAATGGGTTTATTCAGAAGGAGTCTTTCTGCATAAGAAGACCAATCAACCCATCCAAACAGCCTCTGTAATCAGGGTTTTGGGTAGTGAAACAAAACACTTGTGCTACAGTATTAAAATTTTTGATTCCTGGATCTCGTGAGAAACTGAGGAAGAATACTGGCTGAAGAGAAAAGTAAGTGACAATAAAGAACACACTTGGGAAGGAAATTCCTGTAGTGATGTGAAGGAACTTTAAAAGCAGAAGAATCATTATTTCTAACCCATCTTTGAATTTAAATTGCACACTTAAGCAAACTTTGAACTCTACCACACAATAAGCATAACAAGTAAACCTATGCTTTTAATAGTTAATCATCTGATGCATGACAAGTATCATTCTGGATTCTGTGTGAACCGATTCACAAAAATCATTCAGTAAATTAATGTAGTTTTGCAATATTATCAGTAAAATAGGCAAGCAGCCAAATGTCTAATGACAAATTGAAGGGGTTTGAGATGTGTCTGTCTCTGTGCAATATCAAAATTGTTTTCAAAACAGAAGCATCCTGGAAAAAATTGAGCAACACCACGTGAACCATAGCACTATTATGAAAATTCAATAAATAAATAATGTGACTTATATGCAAATAAATTTATCTGTCCTTCAACTTTGCCATCAAATATTTTTTAGTGGCACACTCTGACTCTGAGAGAAACAAATGGCAAAATTTCCTTTGGCTTTCAGAGAAATAGATGTCCTCCTATGTGCAGCATTTATTCAGATCTGGCATACTTTTTGGCAATATAAATACTGCATTTGTAAAGTCTAAAAAGGAGCCACTCTGAAGAGAGGGTAGCAATCCATCAAAGCGGTGGTTATTGTCTGGAGCATTACCTGTCTTGCAGGTGCTATTCCCCTTCATTTATCTTCCAACCTCGATCTGATGGATTGGGGATTATTGCTCTTTTGGCAATCAGATCCTGGACGTGTCTCCTATTTAACTCTGGGCTGTAAAAAAGGGAAAATTAAAAACCATTATGAGACCTCAATATAATTAATCTTCAGAAGGCTTGAAGCTTAAGCATGTAATGTCCTCAGTATACTGTCTACTATAACAAGTAACAGGAGGGGAAAAAGGACGACATATCAACACACTTTATCCAAGGGAAGAAATTCCAGTTGTAGCATTAAATATAAATACAATAGTGTGTTGGCATAATGTAGTAAGGTTCCTGTACTATTAAAGGCTTTGTTCTAAAGCGTATCTGTGTACACAATGAGATGATGAACACAGTGCATCACATAGCTAAATTTAATATATGCAGGGGTATGATGTTTGCAATGCATGCATTTCAGCAGGTCCCATTAGTGTGCCTTTCCCCTCCAGTGAAAACAGAATGAACCACAGCCCCTTCTGGTTTGCATAAAGCAAACAAAATTAGATTTGCTTTGCTGAATTGAAACCCGCTTGGGATTGTGAGCCTCTCTCGGGGACAAATTACTTCAAACAATCCCTTTGTACCATAACAAAATCAAAAAATTCAGGCCAATCAACATGGCTCAAAACCCTTAACACAAGAACTAATAATACAACCTAGTCTATTTTTATTACTTCTGAGCTACAGATCCTTGTTTTAATATAATTACACTTATTTGTGGTCCACATGTTAAATAAGCTTGCATATGTTAACTAATGTGACATAAAACAACTCTTATAATTTCACTATTGCAACCAGTTTTGTTCCCCCTAGAGTAACATCCCTAACATCGGACAAGCTAAACTTTAATTGCATTAAATTTAACCTATATTATGATTTTTTGGCCTATATAGATAGAATAGTATACATTTCTGAAGTTAATTATGTCAAAACTATTTAATTTAAATTCCACTGTAAGTCATACTTCCTGATGGATTTCCAAATCTAACCCTTCCTTCACAGAAACAACTTGTTCTCTCTAGCAAAGAAACCTCATTTAAAGCGGCAAGGTGTTTTCTGCATTTAATAACAAAATATCTTTCCACTTAATGGTCTAACCCAGGTCATCAGCACCACATATCTACATGCCACACTTTACTCCAAACTGAATTGAGTGGTACTGTATTTCCAGATTTTTTAGACTGCATTTTGAGCATTGCAGCTGCTTAAGTTGAAAACACTGTAAATGAAGACAGAGATTTTATTTGCTTTGTTCATCAGACACACCCAAAGTGAAACACAGGGAAGTATGTTTGTCTTTCCTATTTTCATCAATATTTTATATATTGCTCCAGACAGTATTATTTCTTAGCATTTTTCAAACTCCAACCTTGGTGTTGAACAATATTATTTAAAATACAACAAAATAATGGCAAACATAACCAGCTCTGATTTTCCATCTTAACGTAATACAAGATTATGGACAAAAAAGCAGGAGGTCACTTTTATTACTTTCTAATAAGACTTTACCTTATATGAGGCTATAAGCAATATATCAAGATGTCACTTTGTGCCTCCTAATATGACATTGTGGTGATGGAAGGAACCAAGGAGTTAGCACAATTTTCTGAAGTATTCTCCCCAGAAGCATGTTTCTGCAATGCACAGTCTCAAGCACTTCGAAAGGAAAATGCTGACATAGGGTAGAATTATACCCTGACTCATAGTCCATCTAACACAACTGATGGATGCATAACGTATCAATCAAGACAGTTCTGCTCCTGGAATATATATTTTCTTCAAAGAAAACAAACCCAACCTTTACCCAATTTAACCTGAAAAATTAAGCTTGGAGATACACAGAAGAAAAAAAAGACAGAGGAGAGTAAACAGTGCATTTTCATTGTAGCTGTAGGAATGTAGGAACTAACATTGGCATTTTAAAATGGTACTAGGAAATTAAGGTGCAGAAAAACATAGAGAGAGCACCTTAACTATGCCCCATGGTGTCAGTGTGCATGCATATGTGACTATCAGATAACCCTTCTAATCTCAGTAAAGCTGACAATGATATGTTAAGACAGCACTGGATTTTCCATTTGCCTTCTATCATGTTGCTGGAAAGCGGACTTCCCTGGACTGCATCTGCTAATTAAGTCTTTTTGCTATAACTCTAAAATCCTCAGGACTGTAATCCACGAGTTGACACCTATTTTCTTTGGACTTTTAATAGTTATTTTATCTGTAGAAGATAATAGCTCATGTTCTCCCCAATTTTGCTCTGAACAGACAGATGTAGTTTTGCAGCAATACTGAAATATCATTATATGTTGGAAGGAGCGTGGTCTACAGAAGGAGGTCAGACGGTCGCGTGCCAGACATTAGAGAAATTAATAAGAAACACCATAATTAGAGAGAAATGGTACCCACCATAACAGAATAAGGAATAATAGAGATTTGTTGTGCTCCACATTTTAGATAGATTTTGGTGCCTAAAATGGACAAAGAAAATAGGCTTACATTACGCATGCTTTGTTTTAAAGAGGTTTGTCCTGGCACAATCCATTTCATCTTCAGACTCTGATTGGCTTATTGGGCTATATCACCCATCCACAGAAGACACAGAAACTTCTACAAAACGATATTCCCCCCAGTTTACTAACATGAGTGAGTTAAAAGCAGAGGCAATGAAAGGGCAGCTCCAGTGATAGCAGCAGGTGTGGATGGTGCAAGTATGAAAAAGGGAAACCTTATAGCAAAAGGGAGAAGTGAACTAACTTCACTATCTGCCCAAATGTAAATTGTTCATCTGATCTGAAGGCTACTATTCAAAATGCAAAGATACTCCATGTACTCTGGCATGTCTCTTCTCACTCTTTATCTGGTGCTGCTTTGTGTCAGTCTAGATCCTGCAGCGCAGGCAGCCCTACTCGCTAGCCCATAAAAGCCTTCAGAGTTACATTGTGAGTTTTGTTACAATCCCCTCTGAGGTCGATTGCATGGATGGATGAATGAATGGATATTTACTACAACATGTTTAAATAACAGTAAAAACAATGTCTGTGGAAACTTGTGTGTTATAACAAGTTCAGATATATTATTATGTGTTAAATGCTGATCTTATTTATACAATGCAGTTCTCTTAAACCTCTGTTGCACCATGCAGCCACTGCATGTCACTATTAAGACAGAGCAATAGAGAAAGATTTCAGAAAGGTTTATAAATCTCTAGTGGAGGGGGGTGCCACTGTCAGCCAGGTAAAAACCAACCCCATACGTATGTATTTATTTATAGTTTAAACCTCAAACAGCTCAAGTGCTCAGAAGAGATCACAGTCCACTCTGTGCTACACAGTTTAGATTGTGTAGGGTTTTCCACACATTTGTTATGTATTTAAATGTGTGTTAAACCATTAGATTCCAAGAAAATCATAGTCATTCATGATTCATTGAGTCATTCATATCTGAAAGTTGTGCCCTAGTGCTAGTGTATTTTCTTAGGCTGAGATATGTTCCTCCTACAAAATATATAAAGTATTATCCATGGGCAATTACCCGCTTCTACCCATATTTCAGAAGGAAGCACTTTTAGCAATATAAATTATTCATATTATATTATGCAGCTTACAAGTGGTGTACTCTGTCAGAAATTCAGCCTTTTTTTTTTTTTTTTTAGTGTTGTTTTTTTTTTTATTTAATCCAAGGGCAAAATTCTTTTCAAATCCACATGATAGCAGTTTGCTTCAGTATTCCGGACTCCTAAGGTGTGCAGATTTCCAACAGGTATAAAGGGAAATATGTATGTCAGTACAGTTGATCAATGTAATTAAGAAATATAGAGCAGATCTGAGAGGAAATGTTGGCCTTGCAGGAATATATCATGCTTTCAAAGGCAAGTGAGGTTAATTATATTTCTATAATTAAATCAATTATTGGTACTAATGTACTTCTTAAACTGTAGGACCTGCAGAGGCTTCTTGTCTCCATGTTTTCAGCACATCCCCTTCTGCTGTGTTCTGGCTCAGTGCTGAGTCCCACAACTGCATCATCTCTCTTTGCTTCTTTTTCCACTGCACTGGGGAGAAAAGCAGGGCTTGATCTGAAAGGGAAGTTGATTCCTGACATGGAGAGCTGGGGAATCAGGACCCTGGCCCTAAGTTCACACCTGCTGCATAAACACAACAACAAAATCTATGCAAGTTGTGGCTCCTCCTCCCTGCCATGTTAGACAAATATAGGTTAAAAACATCCCCACTGTGAAGTGCTTATGCTCACACCCTAAACAGTACACAATGTGACATTTGATTGCCCTGAGAAATTTGTTTATATTTTTCTACCTTTGACCTCAATCTACCTTTTAACAGTTATTTTGTTATGAATTGTTTTAAGGAGTGTTTACAGAGCAGTGATCCTTAACCGTACTTTCCCAAGGAAAGTTAGGCATCACCATTGCAAGGACTGTTCTAGCAGTCATATTAATTCACTGGCTTTATATGAAAACCTTGATACCGATCTTATAAATAGTTCCTGCTAATGCATTTTGGGTGAAATGCTGCCAGGTTTTAGTAATGCAAATTAAGATGACTGTAAAATTGTTACTTAGCAATATTGTTAAATGTAAATTTGCAGTGTTGGATAGTGTCATTCTGTTTCTTGCCGTATGTTCAAGCTAACAAGCAGAACCATGCTCATTTGTATAATGTTAATATCTTCTTGCTTAACTTTTATAACATTCTGCACAAATTAATGTGAGATCCTAATAATCAGGCCAGCTATTAAAGAATTCTGTGATGTGTTCCAAAATGAAGTGTGTAACGCCTATTGGGTTCACACAATAATTACAGCCTGACTGCCGTCTGCTCTTCTCATCACGGTGACACCTGCTAACAAATATGTTGCTAACTGTGTTTGTGGCATTACAAATAGGTAGGCACTTGCTGACTGCTGTGGGGTGAGGGTACTTGGCCTATGCACTTAACAGTGGAAGATGATTTAGCGAGTCTGCTCTGATGATCTGCTTTTCACAGTGTGAGGATGTATTTTGCACCTGAGAGTTCCCAGGTACCGTGTCACAGCTCAAATACTTCTCTTTTCACCTCTCCATTTCCTGCTGTCATGTCCTTCTGTGGTTGCAGGGTTTTTTTTCAGTGTATTGGTATTTCTGCTGAAAAACGTTTGAGCAATTTGGGAAGCTGGGGGCAAAAAACTTCCTTTTGTGTATGTCTATGTGTTTAAGTGCATGTGCGTGTGTGAGTCAGAGGAAGCAAGAGGGAGAGAGAAAGATATTCCTTCTTTATCATTGCAGCTTTATGTATACAGTGTTTAGCTCAATGTGGATCATATGCAGTAAAAATATTAGATGTATCTTTTCAGAAATAATTACATTCCCTATCTGGGAGCATTCTAGTGGCCTAAAATATATTTCTGCAAATACTTTTAATAATGAAAAGGATAATTGTAAAAACTGGCGAAATAAATTAATGACATATTAAATATATGATGTCTAGTTTCCAGCAATGCACAGAGACATCCCTGGTTGTTACCCTTATTCAAGGAGAAAGTCTTAAGGATGCAAGAGCAGGCTGTCTCCATGTGCTGGAAGACAAGCCAGTGGGGAAGGAGACCAGCTTGGCTGAACAGAGAGCTCCGTCTGAAACTCAGAAAAAAAGGAGAGTTTATGGCCTTTGGAAAAAGGGGCAGGCAACTTTGGAGGACTACAGAGATGTTGAGAGGTTATACAGGGAGAAAAGTAGAAAAGCCAAAGCCCAACTAGAACTTAATTTGGCTACTGAGGTAAAAGACAATAAACAGTGTTTCTATTCATATATCAGCAGCAAAAGGAGAGCCATGCAGAATCTCCATACTTTAGCAGACACGGGTAAATACTTAGTCACAAAGAATGAGGAAAAGACTGATGTACTTAATGCCTTCTTTGCTGTGGTCTTTAACAGTAAGACCAGTTGTTCTCTGAGTATCCAGCCTCCTGAGCTGATGGACAAGGATGAGGAGCAGAACGGAAGACCTATAATCCAAAAAGAAATGGTTAACAGCCTGCTACTTCACCTAGACATCCACACATCTGTGGAGCTGGATGAGAGAACTGAAGGAACTGGCAGAAGGACTCACCAACTTACTTTCAATCATTTATCAGCAGCCCTGGCTAACCGGAGAGGTCCTAGTTGACTGGAAGTGAATAATGTGACATTCATCTGCATAAAGGGACAAAAGGAGGATCTGGGGAACAGGGCTGTCATCTTGACCTTGCTGCCAGGGAAGGTTATTGACCAGATCATCTTGATTGCTGTCATGTGGCACTTAGAGGATAATCAGTTGATCAGGCCCAGTCAGCATGGGTTTAGGAAGGGCAAATCCTGCTTGACTAACCTGATCACCTTCTATGACAAGGTGATCTGCTTCATGGATGAGGGAAAGTCTAGGGATGTTTTCTACCTAGACTTTAGTAATTTTCCACAGCATTTTCCTAGAGAAACTGTCTGCTTGTGGCTTCTCTGGGTTTACTTTGTACATGGTAAAAAAGTGTCTGGATGGCCAGGCCCAAGGATTTGTGGTGAACAGAGTTAAATGCAGTGGTGGCTGGTCACAAGTGCTTAGTGTTGGGGCCAGTTTTGTTTAATATCTTTATCAATAACCTGGACAAGGGGATAGAGTGCACCCTCATTAAGTTTGCAGGCGACACCACGTTGTGTGGGAGTGTTGATGTACTTGATTAGAGGAAGGATTTACAGAGGGGTCTGCACAGGCTGAGGCCAGTTGTATGAGGTTCAACAAGGCTAAGTGGCAAGTCCTGCACTTGGGCCACAATAACCCCATGCAGTGCTACAGGCTTGGGTATGAATGGCTGGAAAGATGCCTGGTGGAAAAGGACCTGGGCGTGTTGGTTGAAAGCCAGCCGAATATGAATTAGCAGTGTGCCCAAGAAGACCAATACCATCCTGGCTCATGTCAGAAATAGTGAGGCCAGCAGGAGTAGGGTAGTGATTGTCCCCCTGTACATGGTGCTGGTGAGGCTGCACTTTGAATACTGTGTTCAATTTTGGGCTCTTAGTACATGAAAGACATTGCGGTGCTGGAGCACGTGCAAAGAAGGGCAGCAAAGCTGGGAAAGGGTCTGGAGCATGAATCTTATGAGGAGCGGCTGAGGGAACTGGGGCTGTTTAATCTGGAGAAAAGGAGGCTGAGGGGAGATCTTATTGCTCTTTACAACTACCTAAACAGAGGTTATAGTGAGGGGAGTGTCTCTTCTCCCAAATAACCAGTGGTAAATTGAGAGGAGATGGATTGTGCCAGAGGAGGTTTAGTTTAGATATTAGGAAATAAAAGAGTTGTCAAGTACTGGAACAGGCTGCCCAGGGAAGTGGTTGAGTCACCATCCCTGGATGTTATTTCTTTATGAGGGTCTGTTTTAAATTCCAAACAAAAGAACCATAAACTAAAAGTAACAGCATCTTCATCAAACACCAGCTTCATGCTCCTTGCTACACTTCAGACAGTCAGTGATTAAATACAGTGGATGAGCACACGCAGTGAATAATTCTTACACAGTCTTAGGACTTAATTTGACTTCCTTACTACTTCTGCTGGATTGCTAGAAACAGTAACTTTTTCAAATTCAAGATTTTATGTCTTCCAAAATGTATGATGTATAAAAATTAAACTCATATTTGTAGACGGGATGAGAACAGGTTGTTTTAGAAAGGAAAGGAGTTCATGGTATCAGGATATAGACAAATTCTTGAAAATGGTGGAAAGTTATTTCATATTTTAGTTTTCTTAAAAGCCCTTCTTAAAATGGGAATGCTCAAATGAATACACAAGCTTAGACAAACTGAATATTCAGTAAGCTGCCAAGGTGTTCGAAATGAGATGCTATGAAACCATGGTAAGCAGTATTTCCATGACATTACACTGCCCTTATCATATAATTTTGGTGTTTTGGACACAGAGAGACCTGAGGAAACAGAAGAGATTTGACTACAAAAAAAATCTGGTCACAGTGTCTTCAACATACTGACATAGATGGTTGTTTTCCCAACACAAAGTGTAATGGAAAAAGAGTTGAGAAAAAGGGGGTTGGTTTATGAACATCTTGAGCTCAAAAGTAACTTTCAGTTTAGCTAGTCAACACCTTCAAGATTTGTCTTGCCAATAACTAGTAGCTCTATCTTTTGTAGTGTGAACGCTTTAAAGTATAGTTCAAGTTATTTAATGTAAGATATAACAGTTGTGCTCCTCCTTAGTTCACTATTACTGAATCTTACATTGCAGCTCAATATTGAAAATTAGAGAGAAAAAGAAAAAAGAAAAGGTTCTATGCTCACTTTGGCATACTACATTCAGTCCATGTCCTACCAGTTTTTGTGCTTTTGTTTGAAGTAATGATTCTGGAAGATTAATTAAGTTTGCTATTACACTCTAGCAGCCCACTGTTTTCATATTATGCTCTCCTTGTAGAGGAAGGTTGATGAGTCAGATGTGTCTGAACATGTTGAGGGTGATGAAGAAGGTTGAACAGAATCATGGTAGCGTAATGTAAACTTTATGAATTCCGTTGGTGGTGGTTTCCAAATATTAAATTTTCTTATGTGTATTTTATATTTCAAAAAAGTTTCAAGTCACTGTCATTGTGAAAAACAAATGAACTGCCAAAGAGCACCAAAAACTATGAAAGATATATTCTTATTTCTTGACTTCCAAATAAGGTTCATGTAAAAAGTCCATAAGTGTGAGCAAGGTCCTCCACATATCTGGCTCTTGTGAAAGGCTTTTCACAGGGGGGATGTAAACAAATTCCAGAGGCTCACCTTTCTCATTAAACAGACGTAGTGAATCTTTTGACTCTCTGACCTTTCCACCTCTTTCTTCCATCCCACTTTTACTTAAGATAAGGGGGCAATTTTTTCTGCCATTTCCTGAAATATTCTTACATTATTTTGTAATCTGTCCTACATTTAACCACAAAAAAAGTAAAGCTGGAAATCCTAGAGGTAAAAATATCTAAAATATTCTCAAATCTAGTCCTACTCAGGACCAGTACTTACCTTCTAAGAGTCAATCATATTAACATCCATAAGGTAAGATGGGAATGACAGATGGTGGCATATCTCACTCTAATTTTAGGCTTGCAGATAGATTGCCTGCTTGGCTTCCCTTCTGGCTCTGACTGGACCAGAAACAAGCATTCACTCAGCTACAGTGTCCAGAAGTTTAGGAGACTTCCATGGAATCTGGTATTAGTAGAGGCTTATTCTCAATACTCAAAGATGCATTAAATCCCATGGATGTAGAAAAGGGTTGGTGTTGATCCTGATATATATGCTGTATTTTATCAAGGACTATTTTTCATCTGTTTGAACTATGTAAGTGAACTTTCTAAGATACTAAATGACTTTCTTAAGGCAACTCACTTTATGAATATTCTAATTTAACCAGGCTAATTTGTAATTTTTCCATTTTATTACTGTACGATTTAAGATCAAGCACATCAAATGTGAAAACTAAAACCTAACTAAACAGTTTGAGATTTAGAAAATTCATGATGGATTTTTAAATCCAAGTGAACAATTGGTTTCTTAATCTTATCATTTGTTCTTGATTCGTATTTTTTTCAAAAGTAATTCTTAAAGGATTTAAATTTTATAATATTCAAAGAACAGAAATGTTCAGGATTTAAGTGATTTAAATTCACACTCAACAGGAGACCGAACGACACAGGGATTGATGTTGGAGTGTGCAGTCTATCATCTCCATAGCACTGAGCCTATCTATCTTTCTAGGTGCTTATATATGTCGATAGCAGTAGAATCTGTTAGTTCAAATCAAATACAGAACAGATTGTATTATGTAATGACTAAATGGAAGTGTATGGTAGTCAGAATTAAGAAAAAATACATCAACACTTGCCAACAGTTTTCATGTGATACAATGTGAGACAGCTCAGCTATTTCATATTGTAAGCATAGGTAGAGACAAAACTGATATTAAACATCATGGTGGGAAACTGTTAGTAAGTGTTGGCTTGTTAATGGAAACAAACAATTATGACTTTGTGGTCCAAAACTTGGTGTCAACGTCAAACAGCCACCCTTCTCTCTTCTTCAGGGACACTAATTGGCAAGCTCAGCAAAGGAATTAAAGGCCGAATGAACATAGATACTGAAAAATGTACTCATCTTTGGAGGTGCCATAAGTAGGTCAGGGTTGAGAGATGTTGGCAAGACAGCTTATGGAAAATCACACTGGCAGCAACATATCTGTGATTTGGATAAATTGAGGAGTTCAATCCCATATGATGCCAATTCAGGTTCTCTTAAAAGGGTGGAATCAATTTTTGAACACAAAAATTCATTGCTGTAAGTTACAGTAAAACACCTGGTTAATACTGTACAACCCATCTATTTTTTTATGCCATCAAAATACAGTCACTTGAGTACATTATCTTCATTTTGACATAGTGTAAATATTATCTTCTTGCAAATATAATATTATTTCATAATTGCAGGTATAGCATTGTCTTTTTGATTGAGAGCATGTGTGCTATTACAAGAATGGCTCTCTGCGTGCTACTCAGTTATTTCACCTCAGCTACTATTGCTACTATTACTTGGATTTCACAGGTCACTCTATAGAATTGTTTCTGATAAAATCAAGATAAAGTAAGATTAGATTTTGAAGGCTTCATATTGTAAGAGTTGTTTTAAGTAAGAGGAATTTTTTTCCTGAAGGGTCCTATGGATGTAATTTACAATTAAAAAAAGAGAGATTTACCCAAGTAAATCAAGGGTTTTTTTGGCTTCTTTTTTTTTACTTATTTTTTATCAAGAGCTTTGCAATATTATTTTATCTAGAAAATGAAAAGGAATAGCCTCTATTCTGTTGGGCCATTTAGCTGAATGTGTCTCTCAAACCTGTTACCCAAATGCTTTGCATCCTGATTTCACAATCCTGCAATTAAATCATGACCTTTCCCACACAACATAGTGGTTGTCTTTAATATTTTTTTTAAAGACCCATGGCTCAAATGTCATCTCCAGTCTTATTTCCTATTCCTAACCTGTAATTTGGCAAATAAGAATAGAACCTAGAAAAGGTTATCTATTATCAGTTGCATCCTTAGGCTTAGAAGCATCTTGCATTGGCAAGAAGCTGACAATTCACCAGATCTTTTCCACCTCCAGCTTCTAAACTATATTAATCTTTAGGGCCTGTAAATCAACTGTAAATGAAAGAGTTTCTCTCTAATTAGTGCCCTAGATGTGTGTCATATACATTGCACTGTAAAAAGTGCTCCATCCCATCACATGCTTCCTGAATTTGTGAGTTAGTACATTAAATAGTTTAGGGACAAGAATATCTGACTCAGCATTTTTTCCCTAACTATGTGCAGCTATGTCAAAGGGATCTCCTAGTTAAAACTGCCGTGTAGTCACACCAATCTTTCTCCTTCCTTAGCCCTCTGAGAAAATGCCACTGTTCTTTTGAGGAGCTTATTCGTTCCCTGATACTGGGAATATATATTCATTGGAACTTGCTGGGACGGGGAAGAGAGAAGAGGCCTTTAGAGAATTGTGGCTTACTTCCAGCTGTACCTTGCTGACCAAAATGCAAATAGAATAAATAATAACACTACAAACCTGGTCTTATGAGAAAATGTTTCCCTGATGAAAAGGGTACTCACACACTAGTGTAAGAAAAGTCACCCTCCTTCATCCCTTTCGTGCTCATTTAAGTCTCATTTTCAACACCAAATCATCTGCTGTCCTGTCTCACAAACTGATCATAAGAAGTTAAGATGTTTGATTTAGCTGAGGTAAACACATAGAATTCATATGACTATCCAAATCACTCATTCCTTTGATAAGAAGGAAATTTGCTCAAACGAGGCTCCATCAAAAAGGTCTAGAACCATGACATATAATTTTAGATAAAAAAACTAGCATAACGTTAATCCTGTCACACTTATGGCTTAGAATGCATGCAAGAAGCATGTAAAGGTTATGACAGGATAAAAAAATTTATATATTCACTATTAAAAATGTGTAGAGGTTTTAGGAGCAGGCAGATCTAAGACCCAGCTTTGTCTTTTACTGAATACAGTGGAGCTGCTTAAACTCAGTAATTTCTTGCATGAAGTAAAGTCTTAATACTATGCGTGACATCCTCTTGAGGCATCCAGCCATTTTGACTGCAATAACATACCTATTCTAAAGCTCAGTCTTCAACACATTAATTACTGCATGATATTGAGTGCTAAGCTATTTATAAATAAATCAAGGTTAAAAGAACACCAAGGGGACAAAAACAAGTAGTCAAATGAACAACTCAACACAACACCATGAGCAGCCCATAGAAGCTCAAAGCAAACCTGAAGTCTGTGTACATGTTAGAATGCAGACTTTGCATATTTGATTGTTCCTGTAAGTCCATTTGTAGAAAAATAAACAGAAACAACAAAATCGGTAAAACTGTACATAGGAGATGTATGGCTGGAAGTTACCAGGAACAGATGAGCTGTTAGCATGACTTTATGGCATGAATATTAAAGGTTATCTTTGTAATGCTTTTGGCCACATGATCTCACTACATACTTGGGTGTACCTCACAAATACATACTCTTATTTTTTAATCCATGTATACCAACTAAGATTGCAAATGCTTATATGTCATAGTGCAAGACATAAAAAGCAAAGTAGTTGCAGTTTCCTGGTGGTATATCTATACAAGTGTTGGTTAAAGGACTTGGACCAGTGAGGTAAGAAAGGCAGCATGGGATTTATCTACCCAAAAGAATCTCAGAGAACTTTAATTATCATAAGATATTCTCCCTTTCTCCAGCAGTGGTTCACCTGGATCCTTTTGTAGGTAAATACAAATTACCTCATAATAAGACAGGCAATGAAATATTTGTCTAATTAACAACTCTAGGGCACCTCATCAAGAAGTTTTTATCCTGAAGCAATGTCTGGTGAGCTTATTAAGAGAACTCCAAGAAGCTGCCCTGCATTGTGCGTAAGTGGGGATTTCCCTAAAACAAGCCTGCAGATGTTGCCTGAGCCTCAGTAAAGTGAGCCATAATTGACAGGGGAGGGACAGTTTGTTCAATACATGTGAGACCCTCATACAGTTTGAAACCCCTTTGACAACCTCTGAGAAGGAAAAAAAAATCCCTTTGGATTTATTACCAAAAGCTACAAAAAGCCTAAGAGATTTTCAAAATGTCTGTGTTCTAGAAAGATGAAAGGACATAGCTCTAAGAACGTCAAGTGTATGAAGTTAAGTCTCTGTGGGAGAGCATGAAGCTTGGGAAAAATGCTAGTAAACGTGTAAACTTATTTGAATAAAAACCTGAAATATTTTTAACAAAAAAAATTTTGGATCATAGGGAATAATCTGCCGAGGGACCTACCATAGCTTGCATTTTGCACATTGTGCAAGATAAAGGGATAACTACCACAGGTGCATCTTCTTTGAGAGGTGATGAAATAATAAGTTCAGAAAGAGGAAAAACACCATAGTATTAAATTGAAGATAGAAGAAATAGGAATATGTGATTTTTTTTAAACAATAAATCTGAATATGTTGAAGTGCAAAAGATCTTAACCTGCAGAAATTCATGTGGAGAGCGGAGAAAATCCAGTCTAGTAGAGCTGACACAGATCCCTGCATGTTCCATAGAATTTACTGCGGAGCGTTTTTTGATTTTTTCAGCTTCTTTACCTCTGCCTTCTGTATTTGAATATGTGATATATGTATGTTTTATCATATAAGTCGCCAATATTTTATAGAATATTGACAGGGAACTAGGACAAAAGAAAATTTCTTTCCATTCTTAGCTCTGCAGAATAGCTTTGGAAAAGTTACTTTAATTTTCTATGCTTTGGTCTCTATATGTATAAAAGGAAGCTAATAATAATGATCTTTCTCTATGAAGTGTTTTAAGATCTCCAAAGAAAAGGGACAAAATCAATGCATGGTGTTGATATTATTATTATTATTATTATTATTTGAACTGATTGAGATATTTCAGAGATAATACCTAGTTATTTGAGAGAAAAAAAATTTAAAATGGAGAACAAAAGATCAGAAGATTGAATGTGACTCTGAATAGGCAGGAAGATACAGCAATTCCTTTATACGCAAATCTTGCATACATCTTTTTGTCCTGGGTCTAAGTCTTTTGAACTTATAAATAGCAGGCCCTTAGTGAACTTAACTCTATGCTATCAAGTTTTGCAATGTCCTGGGTATAAGGACAAATTTGTGTCTGGAGGGTGAGGTTTTTAGCTAGAAGTTGCTTAGGACCTTATGGAGAGAATACTTTCTAGGAAGAAATCTCAAAGTATGAACTCTCCTATGCATACAGCATACTTTATATTTCCAAACTCTTATACTTAACCCATGATGAAGGGATAATAATATGGGTAGTGTCATCACACTACTTCTGTTCAAAACCTAAAGGTCAGTTTTGGTTAAGTGACTAGGTTATACAGTTAGCTTAAAAGGATCTAGTTTAGCTCTGTCTGAGCACAGATGCAAGGTAGTACTATGGCAGCTTTCATTGTAGATGGATGCAGAGCAGGAAGTGGTGATGAACCAGTAGCAAGGTGTCACTGAGAAGAAACTTGAGCATTAGAGACACCGCTATTGCTATTTCCATCAGAAATCAACTTTAGACATCATGCTTTCTGACATCTGCTTAACCAATGACTCATGAACTGAACTGCTCTATGGCATATGTTATTCCTGTCGGCAAGAAAGCCATTTAGCCTTTTGGTATTCATAGCCACGACTGACAAATGGGCAAAGCAGATTTTAAAGTCTGAAGCTCAAATGTCAGACCTGAAACCTGTGTCTCAGAACTCATTTGAGACTCAGAGGCTGATTTGTTGTTCTCTTGAAGGGTTATTGCATGTTTTCTCTCCTTTTGTTGGTAGGTTACAGAAAGACTTGTAACAGCAACAAGAACTGTGGAACAGAGCAGTTCCAACGTGGATAGCACTGATGAAAGTTTCTGAGCTCTAGTGACCAAAGCCTGTATACCTACAGATGAATCCTGTCAGAAATGTGCTTAGAGTCTAATTCTTTTTAACTTGTCTTTCTACAGAAGCAAATCTTAAGCGTCTGTGTCTGCCAATCTCTGTCCATGTATCTATCTGATCAGACAAGTTTTAAAGACGATTTACAGTTGGCTGTAGCTCTAACAGTCATGCGTTTCCTAAAATGGTCATGAAAATAGACTACTGGGAGTGGGCAGAACTTCTTGTGTCAACCTGAGGAAAAAAATTCAGAGGCAGCAAAATCCTTGTCAAACTGAAGAACCTGGCCAGGAAAAGTGCTGTGATGCCCAACAGCATGAAAAGCCTCAGTCACAGCTCCTCCACAGTGAGAGACTGGGAAATCTGACCATAGCACACAAATATGCAAGAAGCCAAGCTTCACTGGTGTCCCATTTCCTGGACCTGCTAATGCACAGTAAGATAACAGTAGGGAGCCAAGTTCCAGGATTTCTGGTCCTGTTGCGGAAGTAGAGAGGAGAATAGTTTGGGTGATGTGGCAGCTGCAAAACAGGCAGAGAAAAGGCCTGGGAATACATCTGACACAACTACCTTCATCAATGTTTATTTACAAATAAAGATTTATATTCCGTGTTTATATCAAGAACCTGAAGTGAAATACTGACCACTCTGAAGCTGGTGACAGATCTCCCATAACCAGGATTTCATCCTGGTTCTTTTCTGTACATTCATCTGTGATTTGTGTTACATTAATAGCAGGGGGAAGTTAAAATGCTCTGAATCAGGAAAAATATTTTAGAGTTAGGTAATTTGAGAAACATCTTTCATCTGTTAAAGTTTGAGCTTCTCCCAGTAATAACAAGAACTTGATCAAGCATGAACACTCCCTAGCTATCTATAGATTTGTACTACACAACCTTAGAAATGTCATTGGCACACTTCATAGTATAATCAATACATTCTTTTTAACCTTTGGGCAAGAAGGTTGGGATACAGACTAAGATTGATAAAAAGACTCTCACGCTGCAGTGAGAAGGGCGCAAAATTAGAGAAAAGCAGGACTGTGAGGTTTTGTTAGTGTGATTCTCAACCTGGAACACGCAGTGCTCATTCCCAGGGTCTGCGGATTTGAGCGTGAGTTGAAGTCCAGGCCAAACTTTCAGAGCAAATAATCCAGATGCCCTCTTTGCTCTGATCCCAAATTCCTTCTCCTTCCTGGAGGCATCAGGGTCTTGCAACTCTCTTCTACTTCATCTTGCTTTTTGTGCTCTCTCTGAGCTTTCTTGAGATGTGAAGAAAATCTCATTGGTTTTATGAGTTGTAATGTTTGGGAGAGGACTGCTGCTCCTGTCTTGCCACTGGAGCCCTCCAGCATAATAGAAAATGTTGTCTGTGAAGGAATATATGGCACTAGAAGTTTTGCTGTAGCTATTTCACTGAGGTGCAAGCAGGAAACACTCCAGAGTTCCTGGAGCTTTTGTCTAGAGAGTTCCCAAAGATTTTCTAGCAGCTGACCAACAGGAAAAAGAAACACAACATATTTTTTATGAATCTGAGAGCAGCTGAAGTGCTTAGCAAGTATTTTTCTTCTCCTGCTGTCGTATTAGAGGGCAGGGATTTCTTGACTGTTGACCCTATCCCCCATCAAAATAAAAAATCTGCTGTGCCAAAGGAAATGTGCAAGTGACTGTGATGGGACCTTGTAATGACATTACAGGATTGTGTCTTGAATATTGGCATTGAATACTTACAGCACACACTGAGTGAGGATGAAAAGGAACCCGATCCTTTCCAGCTATAAAGACAGGGTTTCATCCCTGTTAATGTTTTTGAGTACTTCTCAGCTTATTTCTTATGTCATCAGAAACAGATTTCACCACATCTTAGTTATCTTATTCTGTAGTTTCACTCTCTGGAAATGTTTACTGCTATATCATCCTTTCTTTTTATCGTTATTTTGTCTGTCTGAAGTTCCCATATCACACATCCTGGAGGAGAATATAAAGATTTGAAAACAGAGACCACACTTTTTCTGAGAGAGGCCTGAAGCATATATATTGCTGCTTATTCCCAAAATAACTCCTTTTTACAAGCAAACCAGTTTTGGCTACAGTTGATATTTTATTGTCATAAAATGTTTGATGCAATTAATAGTAGATCACGTTCACAGGTGTATGTGAATTGCAGTGATAAAATGTCTGTTTTGGTCATCTGTGTACAAGTTAATCTCCACAATGCAGCTGAAATTTGTTTCCAAGGAAATTTCCTGTAAAGCAAAGAGATATTTGGAGGAACAAGGATAGTAATGAAGTGAATGAACTGGAACTCTTTGAATCTTGCCTTTTGCCTGCTGGAAAATATCTGGTAGAAATGAGGCAACAAAAACTGAACTGAACCTCGTTGTCCATATCTTTGTGGTTTGTTATTATACTTACTGTTTTTAACTTTTTTGGGTTTGTTTCTTTTTCTGTTAAGAATGAGAATGTAAACTGTTTCTTGCCATGTTGAAAGGAAATTGTATCGTTTGTGCCCTGTGCCTTTTGTATAAGCGAGTTCTCTAGGTGGTCCATAGCCAAATGAAATGAATGATACTTTTTATTTTCCATTCCCAGGTGCCATTATGATACAATTCGTAAGTGAAATAAGGATGAGAGGCAAGGGGAGCTGTCTGCAATTCACGACCTCAGGAGAAAGTTTAAATCACGAATGACTCTGTAGCAACTAGTTTGCTTACTCTTGTGTCATGAAGTACCAGAAGAATATTTGGCAACTGCGAGAGAAACAATAGATACTAGAAAATAATTTCTGATTTGAGAGATTCGCAAGAGCAAAAAAAATTGACAAAATTTCAACTTATACTTGGAGAAACCAAAAAAATTAAATGCTCTAAAAGACTACTGGTTAGTGCCTACAGAGATGGACAAGTTAGCCAAGTAACTGGACTGCATACTGGACTACTCATAACTGAACTACTGAGATATGCCTGCAATTTTCTTGCTTTAGGATTTTAAAAGAGATCTGCATTTTTCTATATTGAAATGTTATTTACGTGTTTATTTATAAATCGTACAGACTGTACATGTTGTGAGAGATGAGTGTTTTGTTCTAACCAGGTTTAGTGTTACTACATTATTAGGTAACTAAACTTCATGGAGTATTTGTGTGTGTCCTTGTGCATGTATGTGTACAAACACACGTATCTGTGTATACGTATATGCATACATGTATGTAGTGTTGATGGACAATTCACCATCTGCATGTAATTTTATTTTTTTAAAAAAGTAAAGTAATTGACCATCTGTCAACTTCAAAAAAAAAAAAAAAAAGGAGTCGCAAGAAAGTCACAGGAAAGAATGGAAGCAGAGACAAAAGTCTGTGATACATATTGAAGGTAAACAGGTAGGTTAGGTAATGCATGCTTAGTCCGGGAAATAAACAAATATGTTCAACTGCAAAGCCTGCATTTAATTGAGTTAATGATACAAGGATATCTCTTTCACTCACTCTTTTCTTTTGTGTGTGTGTATATATATGTACATATACACACAAGCTATAAATGCATATATATATCTATATGTATGCATGCATGCATGTGTGTGTATGTAATCTAGCTTGCAATGTGAGCCCGTTGAATACAGGAAGGATACTGAGTCATTTTTATTTTCATTCTAGTTTCTTATGAAGTTTGCTGTTTCTTTTTCCAGTGCTCTGTGTTTTGCACATCTGGTGAAATTTCAGAAGAAATTAATGGAAATGCTGCTAGTGACTAAAATGGAAACAGTATTTCACTTCTGCATGACACAATATACTTCCTTCCCTATAGCATTAAGCACCAGCAACAAATAAAGATACATCATAGTGGAACCAATTGCAATTGTTTCTTCAGCCTATGTACTCAACAAATACCCTAAAAGAAGATGTTTAAGAATTCTCTTAAAATAAATTTAGTATGGGAAATCTTTAATACCTAGTACTGACTATAATTTCCTCCTTTAGTCAGTTTTGTTGCAATGTTTCATAAATCCTTGTATTGATTAGCTTTATGTGGAATGCTGTAGAGCCCTAAACACAAGAAATTCAGCTTAGTGGCAGGTGAATTTTAGCACAGTTTTTCCAGCAAACACAGTAAAACAACTGAGAAAAAATGAAGATGCAAGGTATAAATCTAAGTATATATATAAAGGGATATTAATGCCAGTAAATTACTTACCTGTTAAAGTTCTGATTTTTTTCCTTGCTGAGTTTGAAGAACCAAAAAGAATAATGGAGGAGAAAAGCACTTCTTGTATATTTCTGGTACTTATTAACACTTAATTATAAGAATTTAATGCACGTAATAAGATGTGGAAATAAAATTCAATAGTAGAGGACATGAAAGATTTAAAAGTAAACTAGGAAAGCTATTTAACTGAAATCTAAGATACCTTCTGTGTGAATCTTCTCAATGGAGATGATTTCTGGTAAGAAAAATGGAATGGAATGGAATGGAATGGAATGGAGTGGAACGGAACAGAAAAATTCAGTTAGAAGAGAACTATAAAGATCATGTAGACAAATTGCGAGATCCATTATGTTTATTTCCTGTATCTTCCTCCAGTTCAGGCCTTGAGCTTCATTACTCGTGCTGTCCACATTAAGGCTTTAAATTGCACTGTCAGAGCCCCATTTCCCACTCGCCCCTTTTTGGCCAGAGAGTTCCATAAAGTCTGTTTTTTATAATACATAGTCTTAAAACATTTGTGCTTGGTTTTAAGTGTATGAGTCGTATCATATTGATTAACTATTCTGCTAGGACCCATTTTAGATGAAAACGTTTTAAAATATTTTGCAGGAGATCAATTTTTTTTTTGAGGGTACAGTCCTCTCTTCTGCATCCTGAAAAGAACTGATGTAAATATGTCATGAGAGGATCTTGAATAGTGTCATCATCAAGTGCATTTATCTGCTTTTTAAGGAAATTAATTTTTAAAATGAAATCACCAGCACAATGAGAACAAACTGCTCTACAGGTCACTACATTTGCAGAGACCTTTTTCAGAAGAAAGATCTCTGATGTTTTTTGGCTCAACAGGCCCTTAAGAAAAGAGGAAGGAAAGGGATTAGAGGGAACACAGGTGACCATGCACTTGCTCTTTGGAGAGCAGCCTGCTGGCACTTTTCTTGTCTTTTGTGATATACTCTCCTAACAGTTCAATTTCTCAGTCAAAATTAATGCTACGTTAGCTGCAAAAAGGAGAAAGTTTGGATGCTTATACCTAATTTTCACCAGTTCACAGGTGCGAGAGGGTTGACCCAAGCAATAAGATAAGTTAAAGAAGCTTCCACCCCTCTTGCATTGTCTAATCCAGAAACACATGTAGCCAAGGAACCTAACAGATTTTTCCTCAGTTTGATATTATATTATATTTTTTCAACAAACTAGAGTGTGTCACAACGTCCTGATGGTAACTGCCTACTGAAATGCTGTTCTGTTTCTGTCCTTGCTGTTTCAGAGCTTGAATGTGCAATGTGGTTTAAAACTGACTCAAAATTTTGGCTTCGGGGAGATTAAATTCATTTTTTGGCAGAGATCAATTCTATACTGAATGAGGAAAGAAAGGACAAGGAAGTATTTCAAGCCTTAAAATGAGTTTTTGAAAATTTAGAACTTGCCAAAAGAGAGAACTTTGAAGATTTTGATAAAGAATAACAATGAATGCTGTTTTTATATTTTTACAGCTCTAAGTCTGGATATCTGCAAAAGTGAAAATTTTAAAAATGGCATTAATATTTGTGGAAAAAAACCCCACATTCTGTTGTTTCTGTTCAGAAGGCTTATTCAGAATAATAGATGTTTTCAGCAGGCACGACTGAAAAATAAGATTTTATGTCTCCAAAGAGCCATCATCACAAAGCAAATTTTTAGTCCTAGTGGATTTATTTTAGAAACCTGAAAAAAATCTGAACAATAATGCATTTGAAATAGTATTAAAAAGTTAAATTTATGTTTAATATAAATCATATGTACAGTCATTTTTTAAAGTATATAACATGAGTAAGTGAATTTTACTTCTTGTGTGCTGGACACCTTTGCAAGCAGCTCTTGCAAAGCCTTCGTATAACAGAGGAAAGAGTAGAGGAAAGGCCTGACAACTTCATTAAAGTTGCCAAATCAAGTACACAAAAGCAAGGTAATGTTTATGACCTGTGTTGGATTCTACCCAAAGACATTAACATTGCAATTCAAACTGTATTCAAATCAAATGTGGTGGCAAAATAAGATTAATGTTAAAGCAGACAGAGCACCCAGTGCATGGCTAGTTTCAGCCCTATGTTGTCTTCAGGAAAAGAGTAGCACTCGGGCAGGCCTAAAGCCTGAGTATTTGAACTGGAAGTTTGTGGCAATTTGTTTTCCCAAAATTTGTTAACAATTTGGTTTGGCAGAAAGATGCTAGACTGAATAAGCATTTTCATCATGGTGCTGTGTTTATGTCCCAGTTCTAGCAAACCTTAAATTGAGTTTACTGGCCATCACCTCTCTGTCCATGTCCTCTGTTACAATCTTCATTCAAGTAAAATTATAGTACTATTTTCCTTGGAGTCCCTTACTCCTTCCATGTGGATCCCCACCATGTAATAAGCACCTCACTATTTAGTTAACTAGCACCTTCTCATTCTTTTTCTTGGCTTTTTGCCTTACTTACCCGCACTTCAATACTTGTGCTCTGAAAATACAACTATTAATTTCCCTGTGTCTTTCTACTTTACTGTTCAAATGCTTCTCAGATACATACTGAATTTGTTTTCATTGTATCCTTTTCATGTGAGGGATTTGATTATTACTCACATTGGCTGGGTGGAGAATTGGGTACAGGGAGATGAAGGTTCCGCTATTCCATTAACTCTATTTTTCTAGCTAGCAGTGTTTAGCATCTGCATTTGGTTGGTTGGTTGGTTTCTTTTCCCCCTAGAGATGTTAACATTGCACTGTACAATGCTTTATGCAGTCAAAGTACAGCTCCTATTATTGATTTTGGTTGCAAGTGTGACTGTTCCAAAGCTCTGTAAATCAAAAACCAAGGTCTAAACTGAAGTACCCAGAAAGCATAAAATAAAGATGTTTTTTTCCCAGCTTCACAAATCTTCTTCAGCTCCCTCTGAGGCATTTCAGAGCAGTTTGGGATGCCCCTAAAGGATCAGCTGTTTAGCTTAAGTTTAGCTTAAGTGACTTCAACAGCGTCCTGAAGGAATCCTCTGGTGGAGACTTAGATAGAATCGGGTCTCCAGATCAGCATTTTTTGCCACCATGTCTTACCCTTTCTTTTATTGCTGTCTCTACTTCAGCCTACACTTTGCACCAACAGGATGTCTAAGGAAAGCAACCATCATTACTTAGCTCTGATATATCCTTGGTGCAGGTGCATCCCATGCCTCCAACGATACAGAGGAAAAAATAACAAGCAATCAGGTAATTAAAACTGTGTCATAATGCATGTACAAGGGAGTGTGCATGCAAGCATTAAGGTTACCCAGGCAGCACAGATTCTGCCATTGAGTGATTCAGTTTGTAACCTTGATAATTAGAGCTGATCAGCACATTTTTGGAAAATGCTGTTCTGCTGAAAGTGAAAAAAATCTGCATGAACGTGAGGATTTTAACTAACAGACTGTTGCTACATGGAATGCTTGGGCTCTGTTACACTCACCTGTTACAAGGTAGGCTTGGGACTCTTGCACAGGCTTCAGAGGTTCTGGCTCCAAGATTGGCTCCTTAGGCATGTAACAGAAGCCCTAAATTTACAACGTATAGCTAAAAGGAGGGTCTGGAAAGCTTGCATGAATTTACTTCCTTTCCCAAGCTATCCTGCTGCTTTTTGTCATTGTTGCTTAGGCATAAACGGGGTACAGGTCCTAGAAGGGATCAAGTTGCAGTGGCTGTATGTATTTACCAAGAGCAGAGGAGCAATGACATTCAGTGAACCTCTTTCACATTTCAACTTTAGAAGAGGACAGAATCTTGTGAGCTCAGCCTCTCCTCAACCTCAAGAGTTTTTTTTTTCTGTTCTCCTCTCACCGTAAGTGCCCCTCATTTGTTTTCCCAGCTCCAAACTCCCAGTTTAACTAGTCCTAGTTGCCACTCTCTAAGTGTCTCATTCTTGTCCTAATCTGCTGTCCTCATAAGTTTTCACCTTATCTCTTCTGCCTTTTCTCAATCTCCTCTTTCTTTCTTCCTGCACTTTGTGGAGTAGGACGGCACCTCTCTATCCTTTGATTGCAATTCCAGCATCAATGTATCTCTTTGCTGTCCCCATCCTTTGTAGTTGATGAAATGGTCTGAAATCCCTTGTGTGGTCTGCACTCTTAACTAAAGAGAAAATTTGGGAAGGAAGCTTCCAGAATGGCCCATGGTCCTTCCATGGGACACCACTCCCCTCCTCACAAAAGCACTTTCGCAGCTGGCTTCCTTTTTTTTTAAAAAAAAAAAAAAAGATTGATGCCTTAGCAAATTTGGGTTCCTTCTCGCAGGCACTGGAAAAGACACATCCTTTTTTACAAAGACTACTGTCCTTGTCTTTGAGAAATACAGTTCCAAAGAAGAATTATCTATGTTTAGCATATGATTAAACTTAGCGTGAATAATTAAAGAAATCTGTGCAAGTGAGTAATGAAAGAGCAACCTACATCTCAGATGAAATACTCCAATGTGCAAAAATTAAAGTCAGGTAGGAGTGTGAGAAAACCCTGTGTCGACTACAAGGAGGAAGCAGAGCAAGCTTCTATTATCCGTGGCAATCAGTTATCCTAAACAAAATCTGAGAAAACTTGCCCTTGCTGTAAACAACTGTTCCCAGCACCTACACACATAAATCCTGACAGTTACTCTTTCTCAGGAGCTTTTGAAAGACATTTTCTGCCAAACTTCCTCTAGTAGTAGAGCTATTAGCAATGCCAGCTACTTATAACTGTAAAAGATTCATGAGGGATTTTTTACTGCAGATCTTGTGACTCTGAAAAATCCACCCAACTCTTCTGCACTTCATGATTGAGAGATATGCATCTACCTCACACCAGCCTAAACGCTAATCATGAATAAATTGCAACAAGCACTGAAAGGAAGTATACAAAGTTACCTTTCAAAATGTTTAACACAATGAAAGATAGGATATAATGAGAAAATAAGTGTGCATAGCTTTAATGAACTTAAAATCCAATTAGTATGTAATCATTGAACTACATTCAGTGTTTTTTAGATTTTGTATATTAAGTTATTTTTTATTTTCTTCCTCGTTTTAAGGGTTCCACAGCCATCTTGCTTCTTCACATCTAATGTAAGGCTCATCTGTACTGCTTAAAAATAATTTTTTTGATTTATTGTTTTAAGTAGTTTCATGTCACAGATGACTTCTTGATTAAATGTTTTTATAATGTCTGTTCTGCCTTGGTACTTCCACTGGAAATTAGAAGACATAAGGTTTCTTCACCTCTCCCCCTAATGCTTCGAAATAACTGGGTTTAGTGTAAAGCTTTTCCTTCTGGATCTGTGTGTTTTCTCCATCTCACACGTTGCTTTGCAATATTCCTAGCTGCCAGTATATCTAAGCTTCTATGTACGTGATAGTTTTATACAACTAAGCTAAACAGCATCAGTGGCCTTCTACCTTCTTATGTTCATCCCTGTCATCGCATACACCATTCACAGCTTCAAAGGTTTCCCCAGGGGTCCTAGCACAGTAGAAAATCCTGATTATAAGTGACATTTGAGTGGATTTTTAGAATTAGTGTATTAACAATTATACCCAACCTTAGGCTCTTTATTAACAGTATCAAGACTGGAGTCTAGTGCAGAATTCAATGCAGCTGTGTCATCTTTTCATGAAAGCAATTTCCAGTGTATGCATTGATCTTAACAGTGATCTAAGGACTGGTAAGGAGGTTGGTACAATCCTTTTGCTAAATAAAATGGAGATCTTTGTTTTTTTCTGAAGGGTGACATGTGGCTGGTGTTTATAAGGCTTGCATGTCTTATGTGCCCTACATATTTCCATCTGCAATGTTGAGGGGAGCCTGGGAAAGATTATACAGATTTTATCTGTAAGAAGTCTTCTGAAAATGTCTTTGAAAATCACCTAGAAATCAACTTGCACTTCTAAAAACATCTGCAAAATCATCTCGGTACATACACAGATGATATGAAGCGGTATAATGTAGTAGTTATAGGACAGAAAGCAGTTGCAGATGCTCATGGCTTTGTCAGTATACATATAACTCCATAGAACTTATCATTACCAGTGTTTTAGTGATACACTAAGACACTTTCATCAGCCACGACATGTCAGCAATTTCCCTTACTGTTCTAACTGACCAAAGTCTACCAGGCCATGTGAGTATCTACGAACCTCGATATTTTGATGCTGAAAGACTCTTTTTTGCTTGTTTGTATGCCTGCATGCCAATTAGTTGCAATCAAGTGAGTCTTTTAATGAACTTGGATTAGAAGTTCTAACTATGGTCTAAACATAAGATGGGCTCTGCTACCTGCTTCTGTCGGTCTGTTGCATGTAACAGAGAACAAGTTTAAGAGTAATGTGCCTATTGGAAACACCTATGACTAGAGATGACTTTTGGAGAGATTTCAGATATTGATTAATCTGTAAAAAATTAATAGCTAGTTTAATATTTTCTTTCTACAGAAGGAACACAATTGTTTTTAAGAGCCCGGAGAAGAAAAAATTAGATAAATCGAGTATCAGGACAAGGTGATTACTTAACATCTGTGACCAAGGAAAAGGCTCAAGGAGAAAAATCATCCAACATCTGCACTGTCGGTAAAATACTTGTAAAAAACACAAGTGAAGTGTGATTAATCACCATGGATGTATGATTGAGTCAATTGACTGTTACTTTTTCATGATGATTAATCAGCTACAAAAATTATAATTGTCCCACTTGTAGTGGCTGCATGCTGTGCCTGATGACATCATTTGGGCTACAGATACTCAATGAGTGGTTTTCAAAAGAATATGCAGATGAACCAGGAAGGGTGGGTAAGCTTAAAACTACATTTTGAAGATCACCTCTGGCTTTAGTAACCCAGACTTGAAATTTTTTTATCATCTCACTGAATGGACAAATGCTTTTGCTGTCTGATGAATACCATCATCAGATTAAGATAAAATGAAAGGCATGAATTTTGTGATTTTGGAGTATTAAATAATATTTACATTAGAGGAGCATTTAGAGGAAGAGAAGAAAACTAAAATTATTTTCATGGCATTAGAAAAATGAATGGTACGCCCTCAGTGTTCTGTGTTCATCTCTGAAAATAAAGATCTTCCAAAAGTGATGAAATGCTAGATGAATGAATGTAAGTTAAGCCAAAACAAAAAAAGGAATTAAATTGCTTGCTTTAGAACAGGAGTGAATAGCAGAAAATGGTGTGAGTATAGAAGATAACACATGTATAGCGGGGAAATAAAGGAGGCTATCTGTTTACTCTTTCAAAGAATCAAAAGCATGGGGTGAATGAAGAAAAAAAGAAAATTCAAATGCAACAGAAGAGGCTTAAAAAATGCCCAAGCCAATGTGACTGATTTACTTAATTGCAATTCGATTTCTGAGACTATGTTTAAACTGTGATTTGAGTGCCCGTGTCAGGTTGGGAATTAGATATTCTCCATCTCCCCCCATCTCTAGCCAGGACTCGGTTCCCAGGAGAAAGAAACTTGGCAGCATTGCTCAAAAGCAAACTGCAGCCTGTCTGGGTCAGCCCTCAACCTGGATAATGATCAGGGAAGTGGGACTGTGCTCCGCAATCTAGACATAGCCCTGAGATCAAGAATGTAATATAAATATTATAGGGATAGTGACAGCTCCTGTAATTATAACAAAACCCCTGTAATTTTTAAAGCATACATGCAGTCATGCTTTAGGGCATAAACCAGCCACTTATGAAGGGCTTAAGAAGCAAGTCCCCTTACAGGCAGGTGTTTCTACAGTGTTTCCTGACAAGGTTTCTCACACCTTCCTCTAAAGCAGCCGGGATTTGGCATCTGTCAGAGATAGGAGACCATGCTAGATGGATCGCTGATTTAATCCAGTGTGGCAGCTCCCATGTTCCTACGAAGAGTGTGCAAGCTTCACAGCAGATATTGGTTTTGCATGTAAGCCTGAAAATGTCATCAGACTGTTGAGTGGGTAAAGTGCAGCATTTTATAAACATACAACCCTCAAGGCTCCTAGAGAAAGGTTGTTACTTTGAGATCTTGGATTATCTGAAAGAGATGATGTACTAAGATCTGACACAATAACCCAAATGATGAATTATTCCAGGCAATTTTTCCCCATCAAACTAAACTCAAATATACTAATGGACTGTGCAAAGGACTGTGCACTGCAAAAACCTCAGCCCCTGTACCCTCACTGTTATTTTAAATGTCTTTGTACCTACAAAGAAATAGTTACTTGCAGAGTTCAAGATCCTGCTTTAAACCTGAAGTTCAAAGTCTTATTTAGGAAGAGGGATTTTTTAATGGAAAAATTCTTTAAAATCCTCAGAGATAACATCCTTGGAGGAATACCATCTTTTACACTCATTTAAAATAGATTTCAGACTTCTTTCCAATCTGTTCTGAGCAGGCAATACCTGTCTGAGCTGTACATGAAACCTCACTAATGATCTGTAATGAAGTGCTTCTTTTTGCATATCCAGCATTTTTGCTCTAAAGTTCAAGAAAATAGCACAATTTTGCCAGCACTATTCCTCTTTTAGCACAATGGCTTTGCTTTTGAACTATAGCTCTAACAACAAACCCGCAAACTATAATCCCATATCTTCTCCTTAGGTTGTCAGTATGTGTGGTTTTACAGCCATGGATCCTAAAGTTCGGTTCTGTTTTATTTCTCAGCTGTTAACCTTTATTAAAGAACATTTTTAACAGCCACTGAAGGAGATTTTATTTACAGGGTTATATGTACAGGAGATAGTCTTGGCAACTTCCTGTATTTAGATAAGAAAGGGAAACATGGTAGCTCTAGTCTCTTGAGTTTTTCGTAGGTACCTACTAATTGTTAATTATTAGAGACTAACTAAGTCACTGAAGTGAGTCGTTTGGCTGGTGTCTCAAATGCTGTCATTTACTACTACACAAATCAGCCTAGTGATAGAGTGTCTTTAAATGAGGTTACAACCATGCAGTTATTGGACAGGGAGTAATTGATAAAACCATTAGTAACACTTGTAGAGATAACAGCTAGCAAAATCATGCAACCATAATTATTCCTAATGGATACATGCTATAAATTGTGGCAAGAAAAAAATCTTGCATTATCTTTCAATCAAATTTGACAGTCCTGGTAGATTACTGAAGACTAAATGCTCATGTATGAAAAAAAAAATGACCTATCAGAATATCTTTTCTTTTTTTTGCCTTCTCCTTTCCCATCAAATTATGTGGTTTTCTTTTTTTTCTTTAGTTCTTTTTTTTCCCCTAATTTCTTTCTGCAGTGGCTTTCAGGCTAAAAAAAATGTAGTCCTTCTTATTAGTTGCCTTTACCACAGTGTTTTATATTTTCAGTCAGACACAAGACACGTCAAGACTTTTTGTAATGTGACAACATGAAAAGAATTACCAGTTTGAATAAATGATTCCAGGTTGCATTACATTTTTCCAACAGCAAAATGTATTCTTTAATAATACATAAAGTTTTATCTGTATTCTGGTGTTAACATTTGTTTCCCTGAACAAAGCCTCCTATTCTCACTGTTCTTCCCCACCCCCTTCTGACTTATCTCCCATCAAAAAAATCGCTAGTTGTTTCAGTGAATTTTTCCTCCTTCCTCTGTGAGTGACAAAGACCAGAAATTGCCTCTATTGACTAGAAGATCAGACTTATAGATCAGATGTATTCCTTAATTATATCTTTCTCCCCTCTCCCATGTGCAAGTTGACACTTCTCAATCATATGCATGGTTTTGAGAGGAAATAGGTGAATCAGCAAAAAAAAAAGAAAAAGCAAATTACGTATGGAAAATTATCGTATAATAATAATTTCTCAGAAGAAATGTTAGTAAATTACTGGACTTCTGCGGTACTTTTGTATATACTTTCCTCCTATAGCTGCTACTATGAACTTCAAAAGTCTCAAATAGTTTGTATAATAATTCTCTTGTTCCAGGGTACAGTGCATACTCTAATTTGCACATTTGTGTATATGTTAATACTTTAATCCCTTAAGAGGGAAAGCAACTCAGGAGCAGAGCTTGGTTTGAGAGCATTGAGAGACCCCAGCTCGCAGGTTCCTGGTTCCTTATCACCCATCTTTTGCTTTATTTTTGAGGTTGATGGAAAAAATCTCATATAAGACAAAACCTTCCTCAATTAGCATACACTGATGTTCTTTTGGTATCCAAGGGAGAAGGATTCCCAGTGCTGAAATCATTCTGTGCCCTAGAGAGATGACCATTTGAGAAGAAGGTTTTAATTACGGTCTTGGCACTGATGTTAGTCACACTGTTGATTCTCTGCAAGTTAGCAGAGGAGTCCATGCTCATGGTGTGCTATACAACACTGTGTTGCAATTCTTCAAAACATGAAGAATTTTTTTTTCTCATCTTCCAGTATGGCTAAAAGCCAAAAAAGAGAAAATTCTGAAAAAAAGGGTTAGGCAGTGCTTTTTCCAGGCCAGGTATATTACATAACTTTCACCAACCTGTAAAAACCTGTGGATCCTGGACTGAACCCATCCACTTCCACCTTGTCCCATCTCTTCAGTCCTTGTGAGTAGTTTGTCTCCTCCATTCTGTTCCTATGCTGAAGAGCACAAAAGTGCAACACTTGTGGAACATCACATATCACAAATGGTACATCTGCTACTTTGTGGAAATGGAGGAACTTCCAAAATCCTTACTGCAAGAAAACTACTCTGGTCCTTCTTTTCACCCATGGAAAAGCCTAGACATAAAATGCAGCTGAGTCTAAGCCCCACATCTTACTGCAATGCAAGGAATTGTGGCACTAGGGAATTTTGGTTTCCCTTCTCTTTTACTCCGACACATGGGTCGCAGCGTACTGATCATTTCTACATTATACAAACTTAGATTAGTTTAGCAATATTTCTTGGCAACTACAGAAGTCATACTAAAATGAGTCTTCAACATCTTAACAGCATGCCAAAATGGTTCCATTTTTCTACAAACAAGCACCCAACTTCTTACTGATTTGCTGCATGCAGATTTAATGAAAATAAGTTATCATTTATTCAGCACAGCAAGGAGAAAAACCTCTGACCATTGCAGAAATCTCAGGTGTTCCCTCTATGTGGGAGCAAGGTAAAATTATTTTCTCAGTCCTGAGAGATGATTTGGTGTCTTACTACGCTGCAGGCAGGGCAGAAGCAAGGGTTCTAGCTTTGCTTTCCAGTGTGTGTGCTGCTCTGCTACAGTCAGATGGTGACATGCTGTAGTGTCACAAAAAGCCTATTGTGTCCAGATCCCTGACTTGTCAATCTAAATGGATTAGTTTTGCGACTGAAGCAAGGACATCCAGTTATGTATTATATGCATCAACTTTCAAGCAGGTAAATGCTATCCTCATCTTCAATAACCACATACACTTGATTTTTTTTTCTGGGTGATTTGTTGAATGTCCATACAGGCCCATACATAAAATGTTGCTTATTACAATACAAAATTGGAATGCAGCCTAGACTTATGTGCATTTTTATGATACCACCCCAAACTATAAAAATTCTCTTCAGAAATCAGGTTAAACACAAAAATGTTTCAGTAAAAATCAGAACTGCGCTCTTAATACTGGTTTTAATGGATTGTTAAATGCTTATAAACCAGGTTTGAGTATTACAAATTAACTCAGTGAAAATTAGTTCAGGTGAAACCCTTTGATTTTCTCATTGTCCTCTAAATTAAAAATTAACCACCCTGACACATACACTGCACTAGAGCTGTAAGAGCTTTTAATATATACAGACTCATACAAACCTCATACTTCCCTTGAGAAAGTTGAGTTTTAAAAGATTTAATTCAAGTTCCAAGGTCAAAGTGAATAGATCTAAATTCCTCCTTAAAATGGGAGTTTCATTCCAATGAGGACTCGACTTCAATTTTCTGCTTCTTCCTAAGTTGTGACAATATGGCACATAACATCACACGCAGATAGCAAATCAAATGCACTGACAGCACAATGCCAAAAAGGGTGCCCAAGAGCACACTGTGAATGCTAGTTGTGAGATGGGAATCCTTTTTTTTTAAACTCAGTTTTAAAAGACTTTTCCAAATCACAGGGTATCACCTTTTAAGCAAGTCCAATACATTTCTTGTGTCTTGCAAAGTGTCATAGGAGAAATACAAAACAAACTCTCTCACCCATTTTGCAGGCAATAGAGCTATATGATAACAATATTTTCTGTTTCAAACACTTTATCTCTTTTTAAATTCATTGTCATGTAAATATGGCTGTGTCCATGTCTAGTTTAAATATTGAAGAAAATAACCACACATTTCAATGGACAAATTCTGGCCTCCATTCTGACCTCTGCTTTACTGAGACTGAAAAGTGGAATATTTATTTTACGTAGAGAAATTGTGGTGATGAAGCTGTGTGCTCTGTGCTGTGCCTTCTCCAGCTTATGGAATGAGCAGGAGGCTGTGAGAGAAAGGCTACCAGTCTCAGTTACTGACAGAACCAAATTACCAGTATTCAGGATTCCTCTGAATTGAGAAGTGAGTTGGAAATTCACTGTGGGTGAGTGAAGGTACCTGAGATTTTTTTTCCCATCTCAGGCTCTATTTGACCTATGTCACGACTGTACCTGAGAATTAGGCACATGTGTCTAGATTGTGCAGTGCAGACCCCTGTCATCAGTCTCAGAAAGCTTGTATGTCCATGAAATACACCAAATCTCTGCAAAGAAACCAAGTGAGCTCCGAAAAACAGTCAAAGTCATTAGTGAGGCATTCCATCTGCGCTAATGAACTGCGTGTCTCAGCTGATGAGGCTGCTGTGCTGCCAGCTCTGGAGCTGCTTCACTCAGAGACAGATCAGGTATCTTTCCAAGGTGCTGTGTTTCATAGCGACTCATATTGGAGAAATTAATTGTGCTTTTTATAGCACACCAGAGAATTAAATAAGGAAAATTATCCTATTTGACAGATGAGAAAATGAGGAGTCGGCTCTAACTAAATCAGATTCTCCTTTCATTGAAGTCAATGGTAAAGCTTCCATGATTTGCTATGCTACATCTCATCACAATCACTTGCCAAAGTCATTCAGAAGGTCTGGGGCCAACCTGATGCAAAATTCCCATCTCCTAGCGCTTTGTCCTTCCTCATCTTTCTGTCCCAGAAATTCCTTCTCATTGACGATTCCCTAGGTACAAGGCCCTGCCAGAGAGTGATTCCCTGACAGGCGTAGGGCACCCACACCCTGGATATTTGTTTGCACCAGTGTAGTATGAAGCCATAAACAAGCACTGTAGAAATTCCAGGCAATGGATGTTTCATGCTCTAGTCCTTAGACAGTCTCCAAGGACAAGTACACACTTCAGGTAAGACATTCCTTTTCCTGTAAGGGTGCCAGGAAAAATAGATACAAGCATCTGTGGTACGTATTCATCATTAAAACCCACCCAGGAAAGAAGAATTGACTTGAGTTCTCTTCTTTTGATATTTTCTCAACAACCAAGTTACTGTCTTTGGATAATTTCCATGCTTTTTCTGACTCTTTCTTATTCTTTAGAAATTAAGCAATCATCTACTCATTGGATATTGAAATGGAAATAGTACCCTGTAATGAACCCTCTAATTTATTACAGTATTTTTACAAATTATGTTCTGCTTAAACTATTTGCTATAAAATCTGAAATTTTGCCTGTAGCAGTACTTTACTAGGGGGCTTGTATCTGAAATGGAAATAATATAGGAAGAATGTGAAGGTGCGTAACTACAAATTAAAAATTGGCAGGTTTCTGTGAAAATAAAGGATGTTAAGAAAGTCAATTCAAATTATAAAGGATAAATACTAATGAATAACATTAAAGATAAATCTAAAAATGTTTGCTGCATCCACTAAGTGGGTATTTACATGATTATAACAAAAATGTTATTAAAAAAATTGCTAAACTCTCGTCTCAGAAATATTTAAAGGTGAATTCGCATTTGAAGTTGAATAGAATATAACTAATGCAGCTGACTTTGACAAGAACTTTTAAAAAGTGATTCCAAAGACATGCTAGCTAGGACAGTTAGCCAGGACAGCAATATATATCTGTTTAAGAAAGGTAGAGACAACATTCAAGCTGAACAATGTTACCTTTGATATATATTATAGGTATGATTTTCCTCTTCTTGAAAAGATGGCAAGGTTGAAAGTATAAGTTCTGAGGACAAGCTGAACATCTAAATCTATGAAGTCTAGAAAGAAAAATCACTTAAGAGGTGATTTAATTAAAGTATTTAAAATTTTAAATGGAACAGATAATGTCAACATGAGCTGCTATTTTCAGACCAGCACATGAAGATAGGACAAGAGGAACATAAATGGAAATTAGAGAACAAATTCAGAACAGACATAAGCACTCATCCATGATGAGAATAATAAACACACAAAAAGTTGGCATTGCTAGTGAGGATTTGAGGCAAAAGGACTGGAGCCATTATGATGGGATGTGCAGCGGCTGTTCTGCAGTCAAATAGTAGAGGTGTGTGTCGGTGAATAAAGCACTACACTTCTCTTATTAACTTTCCATCTCATTAAAATTAAATCTAGCTTCAAAGTAGTCCTACAGCTTGAAAGTTTTTCATTGCAGTTGTTTATGCCAAGTTAAATTTTAGAGTTTAGCCTTGTGAGGTCCCAAGCTCACCCTGAAATCTACAAGCAACCTTCAAGCAGAGAGTGGCATGGAAGATGTTCTTCTTTCCTTCAGTTCTTCAAATTCTATCCTGAATCTTTGTTAAGTCTTTCCTGGGAAGGACTTTGTAGCATGAAGGACCAAACGAAGTGAAATTATCTGTAGAAATACACATTAAGAAGCATGTGATTCTTTAGGACAGATTTTTTTTTACTTTTGAGTGAAAATAAAAGGGAGCAATTTTCAAAAGTTACTAGACACTTCTCCGATTGATAACAAAAGTTAAAATTTCAAGGGAAATGTGTATATGTGTATATTCACTGCTTGAAAAATAATCTCTAAAAAACCATTAATAGTCTTAATCTGAACAAAATATGCCCAATCACATAACATGGTAACAAATGTCATAATAACCAAGGTATATATGCATGTAGAGTCTTTGCCACAAGGTTATGTATAAAAATATAGAGTTATCAGTGTAGAAAAAGCAGAAAAACTTGAAGAGTTACGAATATCGAGAACTGCCCGAATAGATGTTAGTATCATGAGCTACGGCATTTGTTGGTAAAGGTGATACACAATTTCCTTATCTTCAACCCCATTATTTTAGTTTAATGTTTGGTGTGTTTCTATCAATACAATGGAATGAGAGCAATTCATTACCAGAGTGAACACTGTCTTCCTTCCTGTACAGAGATAAGGCATGTGTTTTTTTCTGGAAGCTATATATACTTGTAAAGCTCGCTTTATGAGCCACAGACTTAAGGAAGGAGGTCAGTCATCTACAGTGTCTGCAGGCAAAACAGCAAGATCTGAGGCAGCAACACAAGAGTAGAGGGAACCCTTACAATCCATACCATGATGCAGTGGTAGTGGTCCAGCTCCGACCTCAGAATGAGTTACATTGTTTATTCACTTCACAGCCAGTAATGTATCCCAGTGCAACAGTGCAATAATAGTTCAGACAAGACCCGTATTGCTCATAGTACTTAACAGATTTACTTGTAAAGTCTCAATAAATCAATTCTGTACTTAAGTGTGAGGAATTATATATATGTAGCACGGAGTCAGTGCTATAATGTTAGGAAAGATAAATATTTTTTTGTCTTTTAACGCATAACCAAGAAAAGGTTGAAGTAATAGCTGCAAGTGCTTTTTTTGTCTTTAGCTAAGTCAGTAATTCTAATTCAGGTAGGGGGTATTAATTAAAAAGACTGAACTTTGTGTTTTCCCTCACTAACATTTGTATTTTCTTCAAATAGCACAAAGCAACTGGTTGATAAGGGATTGTCCTAGTCATTTTCAATTAGCTGTACAGTATTTTTTTTACAGTAGTCTGGTTTCTGTTAAGTGACCAACAGAACAATGATGGCTATTTTATACTGCAGAGAAAGTGCTGACAGGGGGTATAATGAGAGAAACTGTCTCAGATTTTCTTATTAACAAGTGTAGCCAAAGCCCCACTGGCCCTGCTAAATGGGTAATAGCATGTTAGTCTATTGGTGAAGGCCTTTTGGAGATTATGGACAAAGTTGGTTAATTAGTGGGATCTGAAGTGTTACTTCTAATGCTGTCCCAACTCTGCAGTTTTCCTACAGTTTATAATTATTTGGCTTTGAATAAGAATATAGGACTAGATTTTCCAACCTGATTATGTCATAAAATCTGAATGGATAATCAAGCACTACTTATTTCAGTCAAAATACAGTCAAACTGAACTTAACCACAGATGTATGAATACGGCAGATTTGGTATTGATATTGATTTTCCAGTAAATCATCTTAAGTTCAAATGATCAAAAATCAAGACAGGTCAACATCAAAGAAACAGGAATATTGGCATGAAAGCAAGCTATCTTGATTGGTACAAATTAAAAGATCATTTATTAGTGATTATGCTGTATAATACTGCCAGTGCCAAATGAATGCAATTAAGATGAAATGGGCCCCTGCAGCTACAGGGGTTAATAAAGACTGAATTCGTAATGATTTTTCCATTAATTATGAAGATGTCCACAAAACAGCTTTAACAAAGCTGTGGCCACCTCAGACAAATCTTTGTAATCTGTATAAAATGCCTCCCTTAATTGACATGTTGTTGGGATAATGTAAAGATTTAACAGCTCCAAAATCATTATATGCCAAATAATGGTGTCTGCGAAGAATGCAAAACTTGGGTGTGGAAGAAGTGCAAAAGCTATAAATGTTTTGAATGGCTTGAAAAAATACCCACTATTTCAAGTCTAAAGTGACATACATCTTTGCTAAAAACATTGCTTCACGTTTCATCAAATCAAGAAGCCTTTACCTCCCCTGAGTGACTGTGCTTTTCAGGGGCTGGGGAGACAAGGAGGATGAAATGGGAGAAAAAACATGAAAGACTGGACAAAGGACTTTCTTCCTAACACTGCCATGGCAATAGAGCAGATGCCTCTACACTCACTTCTTTTCTAAGTATGAATTCGGTCCTGAAGCATTGGAAAAAATTAAAGAGAAAAGCCTTGACTTGGAAAGTTGCTTACCTGGACCTGCCATTTGCCGGGACTCTCACTTGGGTATCTCCTAGCCCTGGTGTGTGGCTAGCTGGGTATTTCCAGACCAAGAGAAAAGTCTGACCTCTCTATGGGAAGGGTAATGCCAGATGGTGCCTTTCTTTCCTTTTTATCGTTACTTATCAACATAGAGCTTTCTCTGATTGCTGCTGAGATCAGTCTTGCCAGTATTTTGGTTGTTTCTAACTTATTCATGGGATTTCCTTGGGTTTCTTAACTGATTCTTTTTTTCTTCAGTATCATCATTACCTCTCATCTGTCAGTTAACAAGGAAAACCCCCCAAAAGATATAAAAATTAGGAGATTAGGCACCTGTTGCCTCTCAGCATTAAGTCAATTTCCTTGCTAATTATACATGTTTTTCCTACTCTCTCTCTCAGTTTTCTGTTTTCAAGATGGCATCAGTTTATACGTGGATTTCGAAGCAATTAGAGCTGCACGAAGGGAATGCCAGAGTATTTGCTGTTGGGTTTATTCTCGGGTAAATTCCTGCCAGGAATCCTTTAAACATTCCTTTAGAAATACAGAAATATCTGTTACTAGAAACCTTGCTAGCTGCACAGAAAGCATCAAACTAAATGCCTTACATCCAAGGTGGAGACACTGTCTCATTTGTTCCAAACAAAAATAAATTCTGGCATCATGTGCAAGACCATATTATGGAAGAAATCAACTAAACTAGGATATTGAGAAGGTGTAATCAGCCCAAAGAGGGTAGAAGGATCTCATTGTAGAAAAGCTGAGAATGTTAGAATAGGGATAGGATAAAACTTTTCAGTATTCTTAGCACTGCTGCCTAATCAGGAAGTTAAACCAAATATTTCATGTATAGCCATGTAAAAAGATAAAGAAGAAAAAGCATTGTTTATTTATTACGATGTTGTCAGGATTAAAAATAATCCCGGTAGGGCCCCACAATTAAACAAATGCTTCTGTTTCCTGCAAGAATATCAGTAGTAGGGGCAAGGCAGAAATGCAAAATGGTTAATAGAAATAAAGGTTCCACATCAGGAAACAAAGCTTCAAGCTTAATGTATTTTGCAAAAAGTTATACATTCTAAACTTTTAAGTGAGCACAAATGTGAAATTGCTAACTGTGAGCTAAGTTAACTGTGTTGTCCAAACTATTGCTTAAATTTCCCCAGTGGGAGACAAATTACAAATGTACAGACAATTTTTAAAGGTCTCAGGGTACACTTGAGAATACCAACAACCTGAGTTGAAGCTAGTAAACTGCTTCAAGTCGTAGCAAAGAGGAAACTTAGTGTGGATAAATACAAAGAAGAGTCAATATTGATTTTGTAGGTTGATGTCAATGCTACTAGAGTTCTTCAAAGAAATCAACAGACATATCGATTAGTCTGGATTTATCAATATAGTTAACATGGATTTTTTTTAAAAAAAGAAAGGTAAATCACAATTCAGAGTGAATTATGACCTGGAAGTTCCTTTTTCATTCCACAGAATATAAAGGGAACCTAGACACTTGCTTGGATTTGGCCAACTGACTTGTACAGTCCTAATCTAAAACCAGCTGGCAAAACTCTGTGCTGGATTGGAAAACAGATATATCTGAAACATTGAAGATTATGTGGTAACACAATCTATTTGGTAGGTGGTAAGCTTCTGAATGTTCCAGTGCCGGACAAACCTAACTTTATCTCTTGGAATTTTTCAAACCCACAAAGTCACAGCTTCTTCAGTGAATCCAGGTAGGGCCCCACAATTAAACAAATGTTTCTGTTTCCTGCAAGAATGGGTGTATGTGACTTTGGTGGACTGTCAAGGTTTTTAATAAGGTATCTTTTTACAAATGTGGACTGCACGGGAGAAGGAATTTCTTTGCACCATAAGAAAATCCCACTTACAGTCCAGAGACCTTACTCAGTCCTAAATAATCTCCCATCACTCTTGAACAGGTTACTATATAGATGTAAGACCAATTCATACCAAATTTGAAAAAGAACTTGCGAAGAATGAAGAAAGCCAGAAAATTTTTCAGTGCATAGAAAGGTTAGTACTGGAGCCCTAAATCTTCACTGTTCATTCGAAATATTTTAACCATTTCTGATTAAAACACACGAATGTTACAAGTGATATAAATGTGTCATATTTCTACAGATGATGACTTGAAATTGTGTATCTCTACAAGAGCTGAAAAAATCCACACTATGTGTTTTGTCTGTTGTCCCACAGGGACTCTCTAGTTGAAAGCATTTAAGGAGAAACAGTCTGAGGACATTCAAGAAGAAATAAATATAGGAGCAGTTTGAACAGCAGGGTGAAAATTATGCAATATTTAATGAAGCAAGAAGCCAAAGAATTTATTGTCAGGAGTCTTGGATACTGAGAATTTAGAGGTGGGAACATTGGCCTGCAGCTGCTCCCAGTTTCCGCTGTGGCTCTGAACCCAGATACAGAAGACAGAAAGACCTACTACTTTCTTTCTGTACCAATTTCCCCACTTGTTTTTGGCTCATAAATGTACCTATCGGCTTTTATTGTACCAGTAAAAAGTGCTCCTACTGCCTGCGTGCACATCCTCTTCCCTAAATCTTGCTGACCCATATGCACCAAACTGCCTTATCCCACTCACTGTTTTATAGTATGGAATAGCTCACTGTTCTTCACTCAAAGAGTTTTTGCTTTTTTTTCAGAACTGTTTCCTCACAGTTCCTGGCGTCAGTGCAGCTTGTGGATTTCTCTTAATTCTCTCTAGCTCAAGTGTCATGCCTCATCTAAATTCCTAATGTTCACTAATTGTCTAATGATTGTTAATTATATGTACTGTGCAAGTATATTGGTATTTGCTTGACACGAATTTTGGTGATATATTTGGGAAAAATAGACTGTGTCTGACGTGTAAAAGTGACAAGTGAATATCTCATTGGTCTCATCCTACAGGGTATTCTTACAAGAGAAGGCGAGCCAAAGAATGTTGACTTTCTGTACTAAATGAAAAACAAACAATTCTGATATAAATAATCTATTTAAGTGTGAAATTGGATTTTCAACATAAAGATCAAATTAATTGACTTCAACAATGTTACATGAGAGATAAATTGGCCTGTTAGTCACTTTATTGCATCTGCAAGCTCATACCTCACACCTTATCTTTGTCTGTTCTGCGATCAAGTGCGTATTCATACACCAAATAACTTGTTTGATTCTAGCAAAATGGCACCAAATTCAAGTGATATCTGCTAGACCAATAAATAAGAAATGGCTGCTAGATATCTGTGAATAAATCCCCATAACGTTACTTCCTAGACTTTCATCCATGCAGGATATATTAGGAAGAATATTATAGAGGAGCTGGGTCTAATTTTGATCTCTGTGGTATAAATCAGGAGTAGCTCCTTGGTAGTCAATAAAATTACACTGTTAAATCAGAATAAGTGCTCATTTATCTCATTTAAAATGTTGCAGCACTGTTGAGTTAACAAACATCTGAGAAGTAGAAAAATATTCAGATTTCATTATGATTCTTTTCCTGCGTAATTAAAAGATAGACTTTTTCCTGCACTAATTTAATTCTTGGTTATTATACTCACTGATTTTTAAAACACACTGGGGGGTAGTTTTGCAAAGATGTTAGGTGAATCACCAGTGAGCAAAGAATTTGGGGAACAAGCCAGTTATTAAACAGTCATTTTTTTCTTTTGTGTGTAGTTGCACATGTCTAATAATTTCAGAAATATTTATTTATTTATACATTTTCACAAATTGTACATATTTCACACTTGCAGTTGACGCAGGGTTAAAATTTGCAGTGATTTTCATCTTCTTGGTAATTTGTCATCATTTTAGTAGGGTTTATAAAATGGTTGTGTATTATGTAAGAAAACACTATTTGTTAATGATACAAATAAATAGACTGAGGAAGAGAATTATGGCCTGACATTTAACATGCATGTTTGTAGTTATACATATTTCAGTCACACAAATTGAAATTACGTGTGAGTACCTAGCATTCCACTGAAAGTACAGCTGTAAACTATCACAGGGTGTTAAAGTTGCGAAAGTGAGGCTCTGCAGCTGAAGATTCGAATTTCTGTAGCTCGGTGGCTGCTTTTGGTTTCTACCTAGTCCACATCCTGTGACTATACATTTTCTTATATATTTAATCCATATATATTATTTAGTCATCAGCTTTGCTTTATCTAGTTCCAGCTGATCAATATTCTGAGAAATAGTAGCTTCTACACAGGAAAACAACCATCCCTAATTGCTGTAGAAAGAGTATCTTACAGGTTCATTTACTCACATCCTCCTTTCCTAAATAAACTTAAGAATTAAGAATCAATAACAGCACAACAAAGACTTACAGACACTTTGAAACATCCTTATAACTAAGCTAAAAGTAGATTTCAAGTAACACCTACAATTCCCAGGGTCATTACATAGACCTACTAATACTGTCATAAACACAAAAAATGCCGCCAGATATTGGTGTTATTTTTGTTTGTGGTACATCTTGAGGCATGATCAGCCCAAATTTGCTAGATGTCTCCTGTCTAAGGCCCTACCAAAAAATATGATTGAATTAATACTCACTGTTTCTTTGCCTTATAGGCTTTGTGGTTGTTGTCATAAATGAATCTTCTGATTCTCCTATTGTTGTGACCACTGTTGGTATTCTGGGTATGCTTAGAGCAATAATCATAACAGCTTTTGCTTTGCATATGTAATTACAGATCTGATAAAGTCTCCAACGTCAGCTTCTTACAGTATAGACTTTTCTATGTTACCTTTTCTGTTGAATAAAATTTGGACAGGTGACAGCCCCTGGTTCTGTTGCTGGTATGTTGCAATTTCCTAGTGCTCTGTATGCCTTATGACCATATAGACTTCTTCTAACAATGTCTCTCTGTATCTTTGATCTGCTAGCTTAGGGGTACAAGAACAAAATTTACCTATTTACATGGAACCACGTAAACTGCTTAAATAAATATCTATGAAAACATAGCTAATTTTCATACCTTACTAGGTAAGGTAGATTAGGTTTGACAAAACAGAGTTACTACAGCACCAACTTAGAAGATGTATCCTCCAGGCAGGATACCTGAGTGAAAAGGGAACAAATATAGGACAATACCACTAAGCAACTTGTTACCAGGCAGTCCATTTTCATAACAAATTTATCCAGCGCCAATGGAAAATGGAAATCTGAGTGATCAGATCTATCAGATTTATTCTGTATTTCACTTAGCATTTTCATTTGTTGGGACACTTTCAATTCTCTCTCAGTTATTTGATTTCCTTGTGGGTTTTTCTTTCCGAAAGAACAAGTTTTAGAAATCTGTGCCCTTGGTTTGAAGAAGTGAATGTAAATTGACTTGATCAGAGAGAAGAGAAGGGTATATTGAGCAGGAACCATAGTTCAGAATCTCTGCCTTTTAAAAATCTCACTTAGATCACTGTTTTCCATGGCAGATCCCTTCGTTTATTATGATTTACCTCAGTATGACCTTAATCTTGCTCAGCGCACAGATAGAAGGAAAAAGCACATTACCATCTATTACCATTAAGAATAGGTTCTATGTATGATGTCTATTACAAAGGTTAAGAAAGTCAACACTCTTTAGCTCCAGTTCCCTCAAGGCATTTCACACCTTTGAAATAAGAGCAGTAGTAGACAGTGCAGATCCTAATGCAAGCCAGGCCAGGGTGGGAAGACTCCTCAGGTCCCTGTTTCCTGATGCCAAGCAGAATAGATGATGGAGCTACACCCTCCATAAAAGGCAAGAGTAAGCTTTTCTCACTTTTGTTTTCCTTCTTTTCCTTCTTCTTTTTACAAAGGCCTGCAGTAACAGGACAGGGATAATGATTTTAAACTGAGAGAGTGTAGGTTTAGATTTCTTAATATGGAAGAAATTTTTTATGATAAGTTTGGTGAGACATTGGAAGAGGTTGTGCAGAGAAGTTTTGGATGCTGTGTCCTTGGTAGTGTTCAAAGACGGGGCTTTGAGAAACCTGATCTAGTGAAAGAAGCCTCTGCCCACGGGCATCTAAGAAGCAAATATCTAAAACCTCGAAGACTGATTCAGAAAACAACTAAGGAAAATTTACACTATAATCAGTAGATTTTTCTCAGTTGCTTAGGATTTTACCTTGTTTCTGCCAATGTTCATGTCATTTAGAAAGCTGGTGTTGTGTTGTAATGGTTTATTCTCTCTCCTGTACGTACTATGCAACTTCCAGTTATGCTAATTGGTGTTTCATGAATAAATTAAGAACATAATATACTAGCAAAGCTGGTTACTTTCTCAGAATGTCTTGAAAAGTACAAAACCAACATTAAGGTCATCTGTCCTAACATATGCTATTTTAATATTTTATGAGGAAAGAAGTTACAAAAACTTGCAACAGGTAATACACAGGTGAGAAAAGGAAAAACAGCTGTTCTCCAGTTGAGATAACCATTAGACTCAAGTACTTTTAATTCTAATACCCTTTAGGAGATAAATCCAGACTTACAATAAGGATTGAATACAGGAAATGAAGTAGTTTGAACTTTCTTGTACAGGGATTCATTAAGGTAATTCCTTTTGTTTTTCACAGAAGGACAAAGGACTCAATCAGTGATATCTATAAGAAAATATAGTGCATTGCCAGTTTTAAAATGTTTTCTAATTCTTGGCTAAATTACATTACTTTTGCAACTTCTAGTAATATATTTCAGTAGACTTCAAGCAGTTAAAAGCAGAAGCATTGCACTGAAGTACAGACAGCTTAGAAATGTTGTGTTTAGAAACAGAATACAGTTCTCTTTGACTACTAAACAAGCAATTAGAGTACCAGAGACAGTTACATTACACAGAAAACATGTTGGAAAAAATACAAGGATATTCTGAAAATAAATATTAAGAGTTATATACCTACAAGTTGTTAGACTTTTAAGCTATGAAACATTACCCTGTGTGAAAAGAGTTCAAGCATACCCTTGCCAGATCCTAGTGAAATTATTGTTGTATAGACAACAGCAAATTCTTTACAGGGAAAGACAGGACAAGGAAGTGAGTCTACGTTAAATACAATGATCAGGCCTCTCTCTGCCTTTCATGTTCCCCTACAAAACTTTTGAAGGTTAACAAGGAACTATGGGCTTAAGAGACTCTCGCTATTCTAACACATGGATAATGGATTATGCCATCTTTTAATGCTGGGGTTTGTTGAGTCACACACAAGTCTGAAGGCTTTCCAGGGGCTAATAGAGTGAGAAAGACAAGCAAAAGCCCCAGTTTTCATTCTAAAGGTGCTAGGTGTCACTTTAAGTTGCTGCACTTGCACCCAAAAGCCTGAGTCTAATCACAGAGAGGTGAATAATAGATTTGAGCCTTTCACTCTGCCAAAAAAATTATGGTCCTTATCTAGTACTACATATTTTTAGACAATTGTCCATATCCTTTTTTATAGGAGAACCAAGTATCAGAAAGTTTTATTTTTAATAGAGATATTTCTAAAAATGTTCACAATCACTTGCCTCCTGTTTGTCTTAGTTTTCTGTTCCTTTATTCCATTTAAGAGACGAGGTGTTTTGAGAAGTCATTCTGAACATTACATAACAATTAATCATGCTTCATTTAAAAAAAATGCAAATGTAACTTATGAATCAAAACTGGGTATTAAAATCACAACAATACTCATAAAAAGTACAACACAATGCATATTACATAATACTTTTTTACTGGCATGTGCCGTTATTTGAGAAGTAATATCTCGCATGCATTTTTCCTTGGCATTAATTTAATACTTAATTAATACACAGAATTCCTTGCATATTTCTTTATATTTCACTAAGTTGTTTGCAGAGATAATAATTGGTTTCATTACTCTTAGTGTTCCAGACTACAAGTGATATTCATGTTTTTCAGCTTGTGAGATAGATGGTTCACAATTACCTTTTTTTGCATTACTATGTCTCCCAGTTTATTATTTTCAGAAAACATTGCATATATTTGTTAGAATTCCAGAAATGTAAGACTGTGATTCATGGGAATTAGAAATATTTTACTTCTAAGGTGCTGTTCTAATTCTACCTCTCTTGGTCTTATTTGTAAATCGAGTTTTTTGCACTTCTAGAGAAGAGATTCAACAGTTCCTTAAAATTATTGTCGTGATCCATATATAAGCAAAGAGGGCATCTTCCAAGATGATTAACATCCTATAGTCCTCTTAAAAAAAAAAGCAGGATTTGCAAGTCTTAAACGTCCCTAGTAAGCCTATAGACATTCAACATAAAGTTTTTCTACCTATACAATTGGTCAGTATTTTCTAATTGTCTGATGATACTTTAGGTTGCAAGAGAGTGACAGAAAGAATCAGATACCAAATAAGTCTGGTAATATTTTACTTATTCCTAGTTAGAATTTGATGAAGTGAAGGAACTTCTTACCAACTTCGTACTTTGAATACACAGGCCCTGCATAGTTGTCTTTTACCTCTGCCAACTGCAGAAATCAAACCAGTTTTCTGATGAGTGACACCGAGCAGAGCTGGTTCCCCCTGTTTCATAAGAATAGGGAGGAAAAAAGAAACTGAGTCTTCTTCTATACCTTATCGTCTGCTTTTGATATTTGTTCCTTTTTGTGTACTATGAAAAGAAATATTCTTAAACAGCCTTGTATCCTGTACTTTACTAAATAAAGAACGAAGCTGAGCTGGGAAGTGTGAGAACATGAACAAATATGAATAATCACAGACTGCTTTTAACTGTGTCTCATCATCAGCAGAAAAAGAAAGATAAAGGACAAGCAAGCCATCAGTAGAGAGGAAATGCTAAAAAGTCTATACATTATTCTGAATTGCCCCAATAATGTGTCATAATTGCAGAGACAACCTTGAAGAATGAATATAGGAGATTCATAAAGATATCCATGAATGAAAACCAGGAACACCAAACAAAAAGTCCAGGAAAATTCCTTTTATTTCTCCATTAGCTATAGTCAAGAGAGAGTATTTGAACAAGAATAATGACGCAAGAAGTTTACAAAGGACAGAACAAAACAAACATCATTAGCAGCAGCTTTCCATTTATCTCAAATTCATTTGAAATAATTGAAAAGTGGGTGGGTTTCAGTTTCAGGCAGTGCAATACGCTACAGTAAGACTCATGACTCTGCCCCAATGTCTACATATACACATCTTCCTTAAAATATTCAGACCACCTTAGATCAAGGTAACAATGCTGCCTTGAGAAGTAGTTATCACTACAGTTTAATCACTCTAACATATTTAATTTAGCTGCAGAACGTTGTGCTGTGGCAGTTAGAGAAAGCCTTGGGTGGTGTTATAAGAAGCAAAGCTGAAGGCCAAGTGTCTCCCAGCTCTTGAAAAATTCAATTGAAAAATAGTATACTTTCAGAAACCTGCTGTCGGAGAGATTTTCATTGGTGTTAGGAAATTGAATATGTAAATAGAAATAAATGTGAATGCAGATGAAGGTGTTTACTGAGGATTACAGTCATAGGTAAAAAGATAGGTATTAATAAAAAAGTTCCTATACCTCTCTAACTCTGTTTTCTGAGTTGTGGGGTAAAGGACTTCACATAGGCAGTTCTCAGCTACCTGTGACAGTATCTTCCAGGCAGGCAATCAGTGGCAACTTGCTGCTTTAGGGCTACAGGTTTTTCCCTTCTCCCTTCTTGGCTTTGCTCACAGCACCAACTGAGGCAATCTAGGAGAGGTGACCATCCCAAAAGAGGACCACAGAGCTGTACCAAGGATGGATGAGTTTAGGGGCACAGAGTTAGTAACTTGGATCTATAGGGGGAATGAGGCATGTGAAAGGAAATCCTCTGGGGGAATAAGGGCTGGTGGTTTGGCATACTGGTTGAGATAGAGCTAGCACACAGCAGGAGAGTCCAGCTCCTCCACGTGTGGGGCCTTGGCAAACCGACTGCTCTAGGGTGTTTGTACTATTTTAAATGAAGGTGAAATAACATTGTGTTACTTCTCTGTAACAAAAGAAGATGTAAAAAGACATACAAGAGTGGTTTCTTTTTTCCTTTCTGTCCCTTGAATAAAGGAGAAATAGTTAAAAATTTAGAGGGACATAAGGAATTGAAATAATCAGAAGCAAAGACAGGAAGAGTGGTGGATGATAACTCATAGGGTATTTCAGGTTGGAAGGGACCTCAGGAGGTTTCTAGTCCAGTCTCCTGCTCGCAGCAGGGTCAGCTCCAAAAACAGACCACATTGCTCAGGGCTGTGTCCTGTCAGGTCTTGAAAACTTCAACAGAGACTGCACGCTCTCTCCCAGCAACAGAGGCAACTGTCTCTTAAGCAGCTTGATTTTTTGATAGTATATCACCAAAGGAAACTATGGTAGCGCCATACACTGAAAAACACTGATTTCACACCCTAAGGTACTGTTAAGTTACATTCAGATCTTCTAAAAGGTGCATGAGGGTGTATGTGCATGTGCATATATGAGCATGCGTGTGTGTAGGTTGCATTCTTTTGGCAAAGGAGAATTTAAACAGAAATTATTCTGAACATCTCAAATGTTGTAATATTGTGCTAGAAGGCCATATCTTTCAACTTTTCTGTTAAATGAAATACTCTTCATATTGCTGAATTAAGGTAGACACAAAAAGAACAGCATCTAAAAATCAAATCACATCAAGATAAAGGCTAGACAAGGAAGTTCATGAGTATTCTTGGGCCACACAAAACCATGTCAACAGCTTTGTTTTTTTCCGTCCTAATATTTATGCACCTCTAGTGGAAGCCTTCAGCAGTTTAATGCTACTCCTTAGAAATTCCACATTTGTTTTATTAGGACCAAATTCAGCTTGCAGCAAATCTTGGGGAAATAAATATTATGTTTCTTTTTCTTCTTATTGAACATCCAATGGAGACGTATGAACCTAAGCAGAAGAGGATATCTGATTTATTTCAAGAAAACGTGAAATAGTTAAGTGTCTGAATAAAGATTCTACTTCTTGATTTTATAATATTATGTGATTTTTCTGTTTCTAATACAGGCAGTACAAGGGTGATCACCACTTCTCAGCATCTGCTAAAGAAATATTAATGAGGGAGACTGCTAGGAACAACCTGCAAATATGAAATCCGCTGGGTTTTTAAAGAAAGATACAGAGTACAAAACGACAGTCCTTGAGCCTGTTATTTGAACACAAGTCTTTAAACAGAAAAGCAAAATATACTGCTATACAAAGTTAGTTAGATGTTGCACAACCTACTTCTATGTCTTCTATTAGAAAAATGAGAGAGTAGTTCCTTAGGGTACACAACAGATAGGTCACCACCCATGAAGACTGATGAGAATAAGGGGCTCTTTGGCTGGCCATTTGTGACATTAAATGACAGCTGTATGTTCTAAAGGATTGGTTTGGTTTGTTTTAATAACAATGGTAGTGAACTTCTGTAATTTGAAAATAAGAAATGGAAGAGATATACTTAAAAGACTACATACAGCTGCTAAAGACAAAGTGTTTTAAAATAGGGATCAGGCAAAGAATTTTTAATTTTCACTATAAAAAGCTAATGAAAGTTACTAACACACCGGAAGAAGTGTTGAACCTTCCCTGACACTCATTTCGCTTTAGAAATCCCAACAAATTCCTACTTCAAAGCAGTTGAAAGATAGAACACAGGCAGATTTTTCTTTTCCAGATACCAAACAGAAGTCTACTAATATCCTTGTTTCCATTGTGTAGGGGGTGATGGTGGTGAAATCAAACCTTTCCCCTTCTCTACAGAAGCTTAAAGATTGTTTTGTTTCTGTTGAAGTTTCCAGCAACTTCTAGAACAGAATCAGGGCTTTTAATAGACTTTCTGTCTGGAAAGTATCTAACTATCTGTCTTCTCTTCTTGAAACACTTTGAACAACACTGGTTTAGATCAGGTTAATTTTACTTGTATGAAATGTTTAGACATGTATTTCTACAGTCTTGTATGGAAAGCTAATTGTAGCACATCTTATTGTGTCCCACTTTAAAGGCTGAAAGAAGCGATAGTGAGAACCAGCGGAGTATTTACGGGCATGCTAAGAAGAAAACACCAACATGCAGATTTACAAGTGTTGGAGGAGAGAAAGGAGGATCTGAAGAGAAGTGTCACACTTACCAAAAAGAATTAGAATGAGAAGGCAATCTGCCTTTCTCTCAATGAGCTATTCAAGTGATCAACACACACAATCTCTCCAGAAATGACACAAGATTTGGACTGCTGGAAAAGAAGCAAAAGTCATGGGCTTGTTTGGATGGAGGAGAAAAAGAAGTGTGTCTGTTGGAACTAGGAGTTCTGGGGTTCCAAACACATGCTTGAACTTTTGAGTGGTTTTTCAAAGTGAATCCAATCTCAAAACACACAAAGGTCTCACCCAACCTTAGGTAAACGTGTTATGAAAAGTCAGTGCTTTCTTAACACCTGTAAGAGAAAATATTTTTCAGTGTTCAGAAATATTGTAAATTTTCATTCAAATTGAGTTAGATAACACAGATTTTCATTATTATTTTGACACTTGCCAAATATTTTACCGATCTCCAACAAATTCTTTGTATGCAGTGTGCTGAAACATTTTGTTACTTCTTTAAAGTTTTAAAAGTATATTCCAACTCCTTATGTACATTTTAAAGTACAGAATATTTTGAATTGTGTTCAGTGCTAGTATTGAATTCAAGACTCATACTCGTATTCTCAAATATTCAGCTTCTCCTTAAAGACATGAAGGCTGTGTTTGCATTAATGTTCTGGTTTGAGCACTAACACAGTTCTGAAATAAGACTCTTGAATATCTCTGCTAATTGAAGATCATAATGCTTCACAAAGTAGTCTTGATGAGTGAGCTGGATCCCTTTTGGAAAACTCAAGTGTGCATGAAGTGCAATCCAGTCACTAACAGAAATGCCAGTGGCTGCTTCTCTGAACAGCATTAAATACACGCATAGTTGGAATGTTTGGTCCAAGGGACAAGGTTATATCTTGTGTGAAGTAGAACTCCTGAAATTTGTATAACAAGTGTGAGGACTTCATGATCACCTGCTTGGCCTACAGATCCAAAGTAACATCATGTTTCCGCAAAAAGAAAACACAGTTTCTTGCCCCAGAAAGGAGCTATGAAACTGTCCAAATACGGGTTTGTTTGAAAGATTGAGGGCATGACCTTCTGTCTTGTCCCAATTTTCTGTTGCAGTTGCTCTGAAGCTTGATCTCCACTGTCTCAGTCTTCTCCAGGTGTTTACCTTCCAAATTAGATACTGTTTTTTTGCTTCTTTTTGCTTGTGGCAGTTAATGTAAAGCAGCTTTTGGGATGTCAAGTTCCCAAATTTGGCCATATTTTCAAACTTTTTCTATTCACCCTTGAGCTAACAAGTTCTGAAAAGCACTTTTGCACATTTTCTCACCTGTCATTTTAGAAAGAGCCATCAATGGTGAATTTCCACACTCTTTTCCCAAAGTCGAATGACAAATGTTTCCTGTCAGCATATCAGTAACTGTTATCTAGGCAACAACACAAAAGTGAACACACTTTAGTAAAGGTAGGCAACTTCTAGTTCCTTCCACTCTGTGAGACTGTGAAAGCAAAAGGAACCTCTTTCCTTTGTAGTTTTATATTGAAATAACACCTTTTCTTAGGGAGATACTTCTGAGAATCGCTGCAGGTCAGGTAGGAATTGAGACAGTGTGAGCTGCAAATAACTTGAACACTTCAATGACTTTAATAAGTGTTGGGCAACATGTTGGTTTGGAAATTCAGAGACTAAAACCTGAATACTATTGTTATTTTTCAGAGTGTTCAATATTCTTGTGAAGCTTTACCCTGAAGATTGCCAAGACAGACTGTATATTCATTAGAATTTGCAGGGATAGTGATCCACTCTCTTCGGGGAATTTGGATGGGAAGAGCAAGTTCTCCAAAGGAGTTAAAAATCCAGAAGTACAAAAGGGAGTTCCGTATTAGCAATGAAGGGGAAATCAGGACCATGAAATAGCAGTGTCTCAAGTAGTCGCGAGGTTAGTTTGAAGATTTTGAGGCCAAATGATATATTTACTTTATTTTTTGCATGAAATTTCTTGTTATTATTCAAGAGTTGTAAGCCTCATGAAGCCAAGGGCTGGATATGTATTTGGCATTACCTACTTATTTTCCTAGCTGTTTCCATCTTTCATGCTCTTTTCTTCTGAGACTGCAGGGGTTTTGCCAGTTTTGAGGGAATGAAAGATCAGTGCCATGTCCCTAGCACAATAACATGCTGAAACTTCAGTGTTCCTGCCACTGTTGCATTTTCAATTCCAAATATACCAGATGAGTGCAATTGCTACACTCATAGCACCCTGGCTGCAAATCTGCTTAAATTAATCTATGTACGTTTAAATCCAGGAGCACTTGGAACATAAGGTCTTCCATGTGAGCATTTTTCCTTCTCTTTGCAAACTTCAGTTCCTCCTCTGAGTATACTTTGCCGAGTATTTATGAGCTTCTTCATATTTCCAGTTAACTTTGAAACAAAAACAACCTTGTCATCCATCCAGAAATTCAAACACATTCTTAACCTCAACATCTCCTCATACACTTCAGTAGAATATATTGCTTTACTTTCAAGAACCCTGATTGATATGGTTATTAGGTTCATGTAGCCATGCAAGAAAAACATTATATACTCAGGAAAAAAAGATTCAATTGTCATCAGCAGTTCCATTTTTCTGGGCAGGCAGAAATGTTGAGATCAAATGTTGCATCTCTTTTCTTTTTCTCACAGCAGAAAGTATGACTTGGTAGACCTTTCATTCTTTGGAAGTGAGTCGGTGCCTGAAACAAGAAGGAGCCATTGAATCTGAACTCCTACAAAAGGCTTCTGTGCTCTGCAATGCTTGCTGCTCCGTAGATTTCTAAAGCCAGAGGGGGTGACTGTGATTACCTGATTTGATGGTCTCCACCATACAAGTTGCAAGACTTGTTTTAATTTCTTTTCTGAAGTTCACAATGAGCTGAAACACTCTGGGGCTTGGGTCTTTTGCTTTTTGTGGATAAGCAAATGGTCAAACCCCAAATACTAAAGTATTCTGCAGAGAACATTATTTTTTTAAAATGAAAAAATTAAGTTTTCAGTTTTAACTGAGAAGGCTCAATCCACCTTCTACCCAAAGTGTATATCTCAGTATGAGAAAGAGAAACACAAAGTTTTTTTTCTTGCACTATTAGAAGAAGGAGGATAACTTCTCTGAGATTCTAAACACTGAGACATCCTTGGAGATTCAGGAGAAGGACATTGCCAAATTTCAGGAAGGTTGGTCAATATTTGGGACAGTTGACAACTCTGCCAAAAGGATGAGAAATAAGCTAAATCAAAGGTGTAAATGGGGTGGAGAGGAAAGAAAAAGAGAGAAAGGGAGGAAATTTGGGGATTCTTGCACTGCAAAATAAGGGATTTTTTCCTCTTTATCTTTTAAGGTATTTTTTAATAATTAAGCATCTTCCGAGGGATTATCAATCAACAAGTATCAGTGGACCTATATGTTGTCATCAGCAATAATAGACACATTTGAACCAAATTTTTAACACTATAAATAAGAAAAAACTTGCAGACAGAGTTCAAACTTAATCACTGTTTCTGAAACGTGAGACCTGGAGGTTATATCTAATATACAAGACCATATATTTATGAAAGAATGAGTATGAAAGATTTTTCTCAAAATGAAGTAAATCTAATATATATATATATATATATATATATATATGACAAATTTCCCTAGTAAAAGATGCAAAATTCAATGTCAAAATGAAAAAAAAAATATATTTTATTAGTTTTAACATTGTTTCACTAATAGAAAATACTAAATACCAATTATAATCTAAGTTTGTGCTTTTAATGCAGTAGCCAAATGGGACACTACCTTTTCTTTGCATGCTGTTCTTAAGGAGGAATTAAAAACTCTGTAGAATTTGATAAAACAAGCAACTGGATGGCAGGAAATCAATCAATAAACATTTTTGTGTGTGTTTGTGTGCATGTGAATCTATTCATTGAAGTGTAGTTTTAACTGGTTCTAGTTTGGAAGTGTTAACCTAGGATAAAATCTCTGGCCTTAACATAGATACTGGTAACTTCACATTATGTGTTTAGTGGATGCAAATAAAGATGCACGTAAGTAGCCTATTATCAGAGGAAATGAACCATTAGTGGATTAACGTAATTGGGATACATTCTTTTATCCAGAGAGACATTCACTTAAAGTGGTACTGTATTTGCTTTGCACATGACTTGTTGCATATATAATGCAACATATTATCACATATTCCAAAACAATGACATTCCAGAAAGAGTCAAACTGGAGAAAGAAGCAGATGGAAATAGAATCAAGCCCGGCAAGTAGCCCTCTATTTCCTTTTCAGCCCACAAATATTTTGAGGCATCATTCCTGAAATCTCCATTCCGGAAAAAAATTCAGAGGCAAGGCAACAGTCTACATCTACAGTATAGTGATTGCTAATCTTCCTTTACTGGAAGAGTTAATTTGTATCATGGGGTTTAGCAGTGCCATGATACATTTGCTGCATACAATTATTTGTTGATGAGACTTTCTCAGGGATTTTTCCACTGTATGTCATTTCCTATAACACAAATTACAAAGAAATGCATCATCATAGAAAGAGCAAGTATTCCCTATGAAAAAAATTCAAACCATTTCTCATGTTTTCTCTCTTTTTATGCCAGGCTTATTCTGAGAGGGAGAAGGAGAGTAAAACTATTTCTGTGAACATGATGGTAACTTTTGTCTGGGTTTTTTTGGTATTCAAAAAAATGCTCATAATAGATTCTATTTGACACTGTGAGTGAAACCTAGTAAAAATGTAATGGAGGAAACTATGAGGAAATCAAAGTCCTGGACAAGTATAAGAAAAAGCTGTGTAAAACTACCCATAGATAGGTAAAAATTTCTTCACAGATAGTGTTGTAAAGCACTGGCAGAGGCTGCCCAGGGAGGTGGTTGAGTCACCATCCCTGGAGGTATTTAAAAAACTGGTAGATGAAGTGCTTAGGGATATGATTTAGTAGTGGACAGGTATGGTAGGAGTTGATGATCTCAAAGGTCTTTTCCAATCAGATGATTCTATGATTTTAAAAGAGAAAAGGATAAGGGAATGGAAATGCAAATGGTTATAGTTATTAGTCTCAAAGCATGCAGAATGGATGTTGGCCTAAATATTTAGCTTTCCTTTCAGAAACATCTGGGTAATATCAGAAATACCTTTAATGTGGTTTTATGCAGAAGTCTTGTGTATAGGTATTGGTACCAATAGAATAAAAATGTTTGTAACTACTCTATGTATTACAACAGAATCTGAATTCACGGCCTAACATGAATTGAGATACGAAAAAAGTTACATTACTTTGCAGTATTTTTTTTCCTTTGTGAACATGGAATCTGATTCAAGACTAAATCCTAATAGTTTTGCAGTACTTTTTACGTATCCAGTGGAATGTGAGGCATCTATGTAAGGATGACAAATATGAAGGCATACCTACAACTTTCTGCAGCACCATCTGAAGGCCAGGGAGAAGATACTAGCATGTGTCAAAATACACCAAATACTCACATTTCAGCAGCTGAGTTAAGCTCTCATATCTTGAGTGTAAGTGACTGCATATATCTCTTTCTCCATGTATCCTAGGTATCTGAACTTCCCATACACTCACTGGTGACCTAAGACTTAACTGAGCTGCATGCACACTAGTGCCTAGTGTCATCTGAGTCATCCTATGGGATGTCTCTGGGATGTGTTTTCAGGAGTGACAGCCAAATCCTGTGCCCTGCAGCTGATACCTGCACTGAAGTACCACAGCTCCCTTGCATTTGGAGACCATTGGAGATCTCAAGGAACTTCAGGCATTTATACACGGGCAAATGAACTGAACCTTAGCCAATCCTGTTAATGCAAACTAGAGAGTTTCTCAGCCGCTCTGGAGGTAACCATCCTCTACATATGGGCTCAACTATGCCTAGACATTTTGTGTCATCTCATGAACAACTGAGTGTCCTGCTTAGATTCTTTTTATCTTCCACTCTTCTAGGTAAATATTTCAAACCAAGACTTAAAATTTCATCAGTATACTGCATTTTAAGAATTTCTATGGCACTTCTTCGAATATAAATGTGTGGAGATTTGAATATAAATGTGTGGAAATTTGAATCACAGAATGTGATGAGTTGGAAGGGACCCATAAGGATCATCAAGTCCAACTCCTATTCCTGCATAGGACAACCCTAAAATTTAGACCATGTGTCTGAGTGCATTGTCCAAATGCTTCTTGAATATTCTTAGGGTTGGCACCATGACTACTTCCCTGGGGAGCCTGTTCCAGGCTTTGAGTGAAGAAACTTTTTCTAGTATCCAACCTAAACCTTCCCTGGCACATCTTCCTGCTCTTTCCTCTGGTCATATCATTGGTCACCAGAGATAAGTGATCAGCACCTCCTTCTTACCTTGTGAGGAAGCAGTAAACTGGTACGAGATCCTCCTCAGCCTCCTCCAGGCTGAACAGTCCAAGTTACTTCAGCTGCTTCTCATGTGGCTCTCTATACCCTTTACCAACTTCGTGGCCCTCCTCTGGACACTCTTCAGTAGTTTGATAACCTTTTTATACTGCTGACCCAAAACTGCACAAAATACTTGAGGCAGGGCTGCACCAGTGCCAAGCAGAGCAAGACAATCACCCCCTCAATCAGCTAGCAATGCCATGCTTGATGCACCCGGGGATGTGGTTGGCCCTCTTGGTTGCCAGGGCAAGCTGTTGGCTCATGTTTGACTTGCTGTTGACTAGAACCTCCGGTTCCTTTTCCACAGGGCTGCTCTCCAGCCTCTTTTTCCCCAGTCTGTATGCATATCCAGGGTTGCTGTGTTCCAGGTGCAAAGCCCAGCATTTTCCCTTGTTAAACTTCATGTGATTGGTGACTGCACAGCTCTCCAATTTATCTAGATGCCCCTGCAGCACCTCTTTGCCCTCAAGAGTGTCAACAGTTCCCCCTGATTTCATGTCATCACCAAACTTTTTTAGTAAACCTTTGAGTCCCGCATCCAGGCAATTTATGAAGACATTAAAGAGTACTGGTCCTACGATGGATCCCTATGGAACCCCTTTAGCAGTCGGTAGCCAGCCCAGTATAACCCCATTCAGTATGACCCTTTGAGCCCAACCCATCAGCCAATTGTTCACCCCCTGCATTATGTGTTTATCCAGCTGTATGCTGGACATTTTGTTTAGGAGGATACTGTGAGAGAGACTATCAAAGGCCTCACTGAAATCCAGAAAGATTACATTGATTGGTTTTCCTTGGTCAAATATATGGGTAACCTTGTGAGAGGAGGAAATTAAGTTTTTCAGGCAGGACCTTCCCTTTACAAATTTGTGCTCGCTGGAACCAATGACTCTGTTTTTTTTCAGGTGTTTTTCAGTAGGTCCCAGAATAATCTTCTCCATAATCTTACAGGACACTGAGTTGAGAATAACAGGCCTGTGGTTACTGAGGTCATCTCTGCTGCCCTTCTTGAAGACTGGGACATTTGCCAACTTCCAGTCAACTGGTGCCTTTCCAGATTCCCAAGTGCAATTTGGGGCAAAACCATCAGAATTCATAGATTACTTTTTAAAAAGCTAATTTCATATCATCGCAGTGCAAATTTAGAAATTATTGAAGTTTAGAATTAAAGACATTTAAATATGTCATTTCATGATGCATATTCTTTGATCTAAGGATTGGGACTGGTTTTCTATCAATCACAATCATCATTTGCTTTCTATATCCAAATATCTAAATCTGTCTCAGGTGGTGTAGATACATATATCTTATTTGGAATTGTTATTTAGATGAGTAACTTTTGAGGAAGTATCACATTTTTATCCCTCTTGGTTAAAAAAAAAATGATGTATTTTATAAATGATGTGATTGCTTTCCTAGGAAAATTACTGTATAGTTTAATTTTATTCTGACATTTTCCCCAATAAATAATCAGCTGTTTTCCAACAAGACAACACACAGTCTGAACCCTGAGCCTGGAGGTTAAGGCACCATCCATTTGTCTCTGTCCACATTATGTGAATTATTGGTTAGTTGCTTTTCATAGCAACTGTGCTATTGAAAAATTATAATCTAAGATTTTACTTAATCTCTGCTCACATTTCATTTGTTAGATTCTTGCACAGTGCATTTCCTTATTCTGTTGACAAAGCACAGGATTCAGTTTACTGAAAAGCTACTGTAGCTCAATATGACAGTTGCTACTGACATTTACACACGACCCATCTTTATTTATATTGCAGGAAAGTACCTAACTTGTGAAAAGAAGAATGCACATTCAGCAACTTATGCAATTCCAGCCACAGGACTGTTTTACTGTCTCTTGAATAATTAGCAGCATGAATGCAAATAGAATACACAGTAACTTGCCTGACTTTGGGGTAGAAAAAAAAGATTAGAATGACAAATAGTCAGACTCCAGGGTCAAATGCTTTGCCAGTAGTTGCATATGTTTATGCCAAAATACATAAAGAAATGTCACTTCAGCACATGAATGATGACAAACACTCCAAGTGGGACTACACTTCATCAATCATTTCAAATGCACAGATTGGGTTTACCTATATAAACAAAAGCAATAAAACTACTCAAAGCCTCACCTTAAACTATCCAGGCATGACATAAACAGTGTTACCGCATAGTCAATCCCCGTTTTACTTGAGAGGCAGTAAGAAAGCAAGTGACAAACTGATTTATTAAGATTAATAAAGCCCTTAATAAAAATAAAGCCAGCTAATATTTTGCATAAACATAGGAATCTTGTTTGGGGCTAGAATAGACCAGGATGCATGAGAAACAGAGAAGGTGGTTAAATCTTTTTGCACTTTGTCCGGCACTCTGAGAAGATTTGAGAAGATTTTAATCACTAGAAGAGTTTCAGGGTACAGAGACTTTCTGCAGACTCAAACTGCAAGACTGAGAAAAGGAAAAGAAAGGATTGTTTTGAAAAAAAGAGTAAAGAATAGAAGGTGACTCAGAGGAAGGGCTGTAAGTCAGCAAAACACTGACGGAGCCTGCTCTGGCTGTGTCCCCTGGGTCTCATCAAAACCCCACTGAAGTCAGTGGGAATCTTTCTGTTGACTTCAATGAGATTTGGAGCAAACCCCTTGTGAGGGAAATTTAATTGAATTCCTTAGTATTGATCTCTTCACTTCAGCTGCTCATTTAGCATTTTTTTTCTTAAATTTACACTGGGTTTCTCAAATAGAAGGAAAGTTTTAAAGTTTAATTCATTCCAGCAAAAGTTTTGACATACAGGATCATAAGAGATTCCCTAAACATTATAATACCCTCTTAATATCTCCAGGGGAAATTAGACAAGTTGTTTAAGTGTTGTTTTGTAATCTCTTTCAAACACAAGAAAGTGAATTCCATGTCACATTTTTTTCACACTTTCACCTGCCTTCACCTATCTGTGTTTCATGGTTTCTGTATTTAGTTACTGTGTGGCAGAATCCTAGGTTTAAACTAAGCTTTAACATGTCTTCCTCTGTAGCCACTCACAGAAGAGTTACATGACCTTGCATACAAACTATTTCCTTAATCTAATCCAGGCAGAATTAAATAAAAATCAAAGCAGGCTACATTATATATAAAAAAGTTCTCCTTGGTTCAAGAGATTCTAACACAAAAGCTCTCTCATCACCTACCCTGACGTGCTCATCACTTATCAGAGACTTTCCAACTAAATCATAAGCACAGAAAGACAAGTCATTCTAGCTTAGATTTGCAAATTTTTAAATTGATGTTCCAGCCTTTTTAGCTAAGGAAAAGGAATGTGATTGCAAATATTTTGTTCATTGCAGTTACTCTCTTTTTTTTCTAGTTCTGTTCCTTATTGAAACTTCCTCATCCAGGATTGCCTGTCATCATCTCACAGACAGCATCTGTTTATTTATCCCCATCCTACTCCTGGCTTCTGAACTCTCAGACCTTTGTTGCCTCTCCAGCACAAATCTAGCAGAGTTCATCACCCTGGATTGTGGGCCATGTCCATTCCTGGTCTGTTTTTTTGGGAGTGTGTCACTTCCTGGAAAACAATACACAAGGCAAGGGCTGATAAACTGAAAAATCTTATCTTAAACTTCTACCCTCAATCTGACTGTCAAAGAGACTGTTTGCTTAAAGGAGACCATGTTTTGCTGCAGTCTCTAAAAATCTTCTCCTGATACAAACGTACTCAAGATTTCACTTCTGAATGTTAAGATTTCTTTAAACAAAGGGATGATGCCGATTTTTTTATGTTTAAAAGTTACTATTTCTTAATCTGTTGTCATCTTTGACATTCTTAGAGTCATAGAATCATAGAATAGTTTGGGTTGGAAGGGACCTCAAAGATCATCTAGTTCCCACCCGCTTGCCATGGGCAGGGACACCTCCCACTAGATAAGGCTGCCCAAAGGCCCATCCAACCTGGCCTTGAACACCTCCAGGGATGGGGCAGCCACAGCTTCCCTGGGAAACCTGTTCCAGTGTCTCACCACCCTCATGGTGAAGAAATTCTTCCTAATGTCCATTCTAAATCTGCCCCTCTCCGATTTATACCCATTCCCCCTCATCCTGTCACCACAAGCCTTTATGAATAGTCCCTCTCCAGCTTTCTTGTAGGCCCCTTTCAGGTACTGAAAAGGTACTTTTCTTCCTTGAAAATGACAGGTACTGTTGAAGTGGAACTTGATGTTTAAGTTATAAATGGATGAATAACCCTTCCTGGATTGTGGAGAACCTAACTAGTCATTGGCAAAAGTTTACAAGTAGTCCACAATAAGGCTATTGGGTCACATCACACAAGATAGCTCCACTATAAAGACACGAAGACAATAATACAAATCCCTATCAGGAAAATTTTTAGCATGTCTTACCGATGAACAAGATACTGTGGTAAGCTTCTGAGGTACAGAAGGTAGACTAGATCTAGTGCTAACCCTTAAGATCACAGTGTGGTTGTAAACAGTTGAACATCATGGAAAGAAGACATTTCCTTCAACAGTTGTATTTAGTTTTGTCTCTTGTCAATTAGAATTAGGATTATGCCACAAGAATAGCTGTGTTCTGTTTTAGTGGTCTTCATTCACTAGCAGTGATGGGGGTTATGAATGCAGAGAAAAGAGATTCAAAGCATTGGCTGCAGCCAGGTCTGCAGCCAGAATTTTAATTTTCTATTTAAATGTCATCTATTAATTAAAAAAAATAATATCTAACTAGATAAAAAATTCTAGCCTGTGCAGTAGGGAAAGTATAAAGATAATAGTGTCTTCAAAACAGGGACCTCTGCCTCTCTTTTTCAGTCTCAGCCTTGAATCACGAAGGTTGTGCTTTTCTCAAAAATAATGTCATCCATAGAATCATAGAATCACCAGGTTGGAAAGGACCCATCAGATCATCGAGTCCAACCATTGTAACAAACCAAAATTTGTAGCTTTTCTGTAGTACTGAGATTTGAAATACTCTAAAGACATTAAAATGTCCTGATAAGGAAAAGACAAAGCAAACTAAAACCGAAGGAACGACCGCACGAAATGCAGCTACATTGTGAAAAGTATACTTTCTTCATCCAGCTCACGCTTTAAACAGTGCCCTCACTCAGCACTGCAAAGTTGCTGGTATGTGTAGATTAATACTGCATGAGGAACACAATTTACCATGTGGGATTTATTGTATCTTAAATAATAGAATGCATTTTAACAGTACGTTGTTGTTTACTCAGATTACAGTATTGTGAAAGATTCCATAGGATTGCGGGGGAAGAATAACTAAATCCACATCTTGTTAGAACTAGATCCGAAGTTTAGATTCCTCAAGCTGATAAAATGACAGTTCCAGTAGTAACAAGGACTTGTTTGTAGTTTTATCAGACAGTCCTTATTGACTACACTACGATATTTGTTGGGTGCAGCACGCTTGTTGAGATAGAGGGTATAAAAAAATCTAGTTATACCTTTGAGAGAACTTGTTAAATCTTTGCAAATTTCTGTGACAGAGATAGAGTATTTGTGCCCTGGAGATAAGAAGGGAACAAGTATATAATAAGTTTGCTTTAATGTAAGAAAAGTTACATGTTTCTGGTTAATGCAGTTATCAGTGAGTGAGCTTGATCTGTTTAGCCTGGAGACAAGAAGATTGAGAGGGAACCTTATGGATGCTTTTGAATATTCAAGGGGTAGGTGTCACAGGGATGGGGCCAGACTTTTCTCAGTGGTGCTCAGTTACAGGACAAGGGGCAATGGGCACAAACTGGAGCACAGAAAGTTTGACCAGAACATGAGGAAAAAGTTCTTTACATTGCGAAAATGATGAGAACTGCAAAAGGCTGCCCAGGAAGACTGTGGAGTTTTCTCTGGAGATATTAAAAACCCACCTGGATGTGTTCCTTTACAACTGGCTTTAGGTGAACCCGCTTTAGCAGGGGGCTTGAACTGGATGATCTCCAGAAGTCCCTTCCAACCCCTACCGTTTTGTGATTCTATGATTCTGTGAATCAGCTCAGGTAACCTTAGAGTGCTTTCATGTATTAGATGTTGAAATGTAGATAAAGAAGTAAATAAATAAGTTTTTGTACACCTGGACAAAAATATCTATCTTTTCAAAAATATTTTCAAAGTTAATTTTCAGCAGCATGATTCAGGCAATGTCATGTGATATTAATCCAGGTATAGACCAGGAGGTAAAGCTATGTTGACTAACCCTATGTTGAGTATATAACATATATAGGGATGATACTGCTTTAGGGATAACATACTATGCATATAGAATGGAAAGAAACTGTTCTTCTGGAAAGACATTTCTAATACCACACTCTTGCAGTATTTCTTCCTGTCCACAGGAAGGAATTGCAAAGGATTCGGTTTTATTAGAAAAAATGCTCAATGATTAGGAAAAAAAAAATATGTTAAACATTTTAATTTGCCTGTACAAACATGCAGTGTTTCCTATAGACATTTGTCTCTTGTTTTAATTAGTATCATGGGAAGGGTTAGAAGCATGAACACATTTTAAAAGCAGATGTTTAATTTCCAGCCTATACTTGATCAATATAAAAAGCTAACTAATTTTATCTTACATAAATGGCAGCAATAATGAAGGACAGTTTTACAACTGTAAAATTGCAAGTTTTAAAGTTTTTTTACTATTATTAAGGCAGAGAAATGGATGTGACAACTAGCATATCAGATATAGATCTGTGTTTCTTATCAAAGCATATTCTGAAACGTCCCATTTTGTTGTTGTCAAAAATGTCCAAAATAAAGCTGAAGAAATATTAATTTTGCTTTATGAAACTGACAAAAGGCAGATGGAAAAAAAAATTCTTTTGAACAAACCAAACCAAATTCTCTTTGGGAAAATAAAGGAGTAATTTGGAATTCGCCAAAAAAAAATTATTATGGGCTAAAATTCAATATTTTGACTTGTTCAGTCTTGAAGTCCTTTGTCCCTCCCTCCCCCGTTGCCTCCCCCCCTCCCCCCTCTTTTTAAGGTCAACTTTGAAATGACAAATGTTATTCCAAAAGGAGTAGCTGAAACATTCCTATGAAAAAAGATTAAATCTTTCAACAGTTCTGGAGAAAAAAAAAAAAAGATGACTTCTTTCTTTTGGCAAAATCATTCTTTGAATTCAATATGAATTCTTTGGTACTATCAAATGTTATTCAGTGAGTTTCCTCTTCTCTGAAAAAATTCAAGCTTATTTTTCATTACTTTTCCTTCTGGTACACAGATCACAGACTTGAAGTCATCTTAATGTAGCTCTGTCTGTCCCCTAGCACTGTTCCACGTTCACCCAACTCCAATGTAGTGAATTTTTCTGTATTTTTTAATGAAGTCTGGCATTCTTATTAGCAATGTCAAAACATGCTATAGCCTTCACTTTACTAATGTGCTGGCTTTTTTGCAATTTCTCTCACAGCTAGCAAAAGTAGTCACACTGGGAGAGAGAGGAGCACCTGCATATCTGTTTCTGAGCCCTTGCCCTATGTGTCTGTATATCTCTGCATGATGTAAACCAACTACCGTAAAAAAATAAAATTGGAAGAAATAGCTGAAATATGCAGCATTCTTCTCTGGAACCACATAAACTGGAACCACAGCAAGGGAGAATTCAGCCCTGGACAAAAAGACCACCTGTGTTCTTATTTGGGAGGTCTATATTATTAATTGCAGACAAGCGGCATCTCAAGTAAACACAATTCAGTGTGTGGACAGAGAATGAAAAAAAAGATATTTTGTGTCTGTCTGTCCCTGCATCTCTCCCAATAACTCTAAATTTTTTTAATTGATATGGTCCTTGAAAATCGGGAACAGAGAAGCAGGAGGGACCCAGACAATCAAGCTCAGCTGTTGCTGTCCCATATATCCTCCTGCTCTGCAAATCTGGGATCCAGGAGCAGTACAAGTTGGGAAAAGCAAGAGTGCTGAAGTACCTTGTGGGCATGTTGGGACCTAAAAGCAACTTGTGTGCACATGTGTGTGGAAGGCAAGGGCTCCCTAGGAAACAAGAGAAGAGAGCAGGGTTATTGCAATCAACAGCACAGGGCAATAGCAAATCATTATTGTGCGAAGCCACTAGCTCAGCAATGACTGATAGAGTTTCTTTTTCATCTCAAGGACCACAAAAGCCAGGCTGAAGTCCCTCAGTGCTCTGAGGTCCTAAACAATGTGGGAGAATATGTACATCTGTCAACAGGGGACTTCCTGCTACTTTCTCTGTAGCCCCTGAATTGCCATACAGGTGTTATTGGTGCACCAAGACAGCAATGAATGTTCAGGAATCCAGCAGAGCAGTGTTGAAGATTTGCTCATTCTCTGCTCTTTCTAGAAAACAACACTCATGTACCCAGTACAACACCTGTATCACCTCTGTTTGAAAACCTTCTGCACATAACTAGCCTTAAGCTGCATCAGAAGTTTATAGCACAGACAAGAACGCAGCTCTGATGGCTGACTTCCCTCTGTTTAATCACAAGGTTCCTCTATTATATTCATTGAGAAGCACTGTTTTGTATTTATGCACTGAACATTTTAACCACAAGACCATCCTTTTTCTGTATTATCTTTGATAAGGGAAAACATTTTTGTGTTTACGCACTGAACATTTTAATTGACTATTTCCAGCTAACAGAACATTGCATCTTCTCACATGTAGAAGAGATGAGTATGTGTACAATTCCATATGTATTTTCTAATGAAGTCAAAATTAAATAAGACCTTGGATAATTAAAATCTGATACTATATCAAATATATACAAATTAACAGAAGAATTAATACAGTAATTTAATGCACTAGGTCCTGAAATAATAATGCTTTTGAATAAAGGGAAAAATATGTGGAAAATATTTGATATAGTGAAGGTGGCTATTACACATTAACTTTTCAGTGATTTAATACTTTCCAAGGTGCAATGGCATGGCAACTCCAGACTCCAGAAGGAATAGTCTGTTAATCTCTTAGTAAAAAATGGAAGCAGTTGCTGTCAAATGTTCACAAACTGCACCACTGGGAACAACTGGCTCCTCAATTGTTTGATAATAATTACGAGACACAAGCTGGAAATTTTTTTTAAATCCCCGAGATTATCCTGCCTGAGAGAGCGAATTTACTGTCATTGTAGTATCTTCTCTGAACATGCACAGACACACGCGTAAACTCACACAGATTTATATATAAATACACTAAAAGAAAGACTTAGCCTAATTTTGGGCATATAAGACAGTTATGATGAATGAGACTTCTTTTAGACCCAGAAGCATGCTAAGGTGTTTTGCACATTCCTGTCTTGTTCGGGTGGAGTACTGTTCCGTGTACCCATGCTGGGTTTAGAGTGAGAGCACTCCAGGCTTACAAAGCTAAAGCTCCTCTTAATTGAAAGAACTATCTGCAGACATGTTGCATCTGCAAGTGGGATGTAACTTGTGCAAAAGATTGCTTCCCAGAGCTTCTGCTGTCCCTTTTCTGCAATAAGTATGTGCTTATCCCTCTAATGCTGGGAGTTACAGAGATGTGCAGGCAGAGGCAGAGCTAGAAGATGTAGGCATTTGAGGTGACACTGCTATTTTGATTTGGTACCCATACTAGTTCCGAATAAGGTTAATATTACTACTTGGCTCTGTTGTGATGAAGTGTGCTAACTAGACCTGCTGCTAATCTATACCATATTTTCACTCCCTAGACAACAAGCAGAAAAACTCCAGCATGTTCTTTGTTTTGTTCAGTGAGTAGAGAAATAAAACTGATTTTGCTTGATAAACAGAAATGGTTCAATTCAATCCTGTGTGGTTCGAAAGTACATGTGAGTTTTAATGGAGGGAAGACAAAAGCTTGATATACACTATTACTTGTATTTTCTGTCACAGAAACATAAGATACTTTCAGCTCAGCCCACTGAAAATTCTTTTATTTGGAAGCTAGATGTAAATAGTTTAATCATAGCACTTTATCCTCACTCATTAGAGAATCGGAAAAACAAGGATGCAGCAGAGAAAATTTTACAAGTTATATTTCGGTGTTACCAAGACAATGTGCTCATTTTTCCAGTACAGAAAAAAAAGAGCAAGAATAACAGACCAAGAGCAAAAAAATTTAATTTTCTCTGGATCTTTACTCTCATAACATTTTTCTATCTAATCCAGCTCTTGCTTCAGCTAGGAAAATGATGTGTCTCATGTAGTGAGTCATACTAACATCCTTGTTAATTTTAAGATGTATACACAAAAAGTAGTTCCATTTATTTATTTAGATCAGTGTTAAAAAAGAAGAATCTCTATTGATAATGTGGGTACCTCCACCTTGGTTGAAAAATAAATAATTAAACAAAAGTCAAATAGCAATTTCAATGGCAACCTCACCAATGTTACATTCCTGCAGAAGGTAAAGCCCTTTTCCTGTGCAAACTGAAGCCTTTGCAGAAGTTTACCTTACAACATGTAATCTTATGTCATTATATCTCTAGAAGAAATTTCACTCCACACAACTGGTCAAGATGCATGCACAATTTCATTAATGTATATGACTAATATTGCTTCAATGGGCTAGAAATCTCCGTATTAAATATGCAATGTATTGCCTTTCCTCGACCTTCTGGTTCCATATGAATTTCATCTATACTCCTTAAACTTGATGGCATGATAAAAGGCCTATTCTGGCTCTCTTCAGTGTCTTTCTTTTGGGATAAGATCAGGACAATTTGACATTATGCAGTTTAATGCAATGTACAAATGGTAATCTTTTCTTTCTGATGCTGGTTTTGCAAGTGAACACTGCTGGGAACCTCTGCATTTACTTGAATCCAATTTCTCTGAAACTTTAGTTTTCCATCTAAACACAACAAAATTTTTAACTGAAGCTTTTAGTGCTGCTTAAAAGTCGTTTCATTTCAGCAATAACCAGTAACTATCCGCACTGTACTTTTGGAGATGATTTTCCCTGCTGTCTCCAAATGGATATGAACTCCCACCATTCATCCTTCTAAAATTTTCAGCTTAACATATTAAATTATGTTGCATTACCTTCCTCCCCCTCCTCCACTATGTTGAATACTGAGCTTTGTTATTTACAAGTTCAAGATTCTGATTTTTCTTTTTTTCCCCTGAAGTACATTTCTAGGAGTTATTTTCCCTTGTAGTGCTCCAGAACTTTGCTCCTTCCTATTTCAGATGCTAATAACTGCTTTGAAGGTTTTCTCTCTAGTTTATTGAAAAGTTTACTTTGCAGTACAGGTGACAGAGCTTTGCTTTGTTGCTGAATAGAAACTGCTACAATTTCTCTTCACTGCAGTCTTACTTCTTCAAGTACATTCTATATTCAAACCTCTTAGATACAATGGATGCCCCCATGGGCATAAGTTACTCATGTGTACAAAGAGTAGCTCCTACCGGAAGAAGCATCCACCATTCACAAGAGCATAGATACAAGGTTATACAAGAAGTATAACATAACCTAAAACTCGGGAAAACTTGTATTTTCACACTGATAAGAACTGTTAATATCTTTTAGTTTCAAGTTGCAACAGGAGGACCAAAGAACGAAGCAAACTCTGTAGTTAATACTGCATTATCAATATCACTTGGGAGACAGCCGTGTATGTGTTATCAGTTGCATTTACTTATAGGCTTAAGAAATTAAAATTGCTAAAGACAAATGAGGGATCTGTGAGAGAAAAACAATAAATTAGCTGAAGTGGGAAGAGACCTCTGAGGATCTCTTGCCCATCTTGCCACTCAAAGCAGGATCACCTAAAGCAGGTTGCCCAGAGATCTGTGCTGTCAGATTCTGAATATCAGCAAGGATGGAGACCCTGTAACCTCTGTTGGTAACCTTTTTTGTGCTCAGTCACCCTCATAATATATGTAGATATGTCTTTTGCTTAAATGGAATTTTCTGTCTTTCAGTCTGTGCCCACTGACTCTTCTTCTGCCACTGGATCCAGTGTTCCCAATGGGTCTCACCAGGGCTGAGTAGAGAGGAAGGATCAGTGCTCTCCCCCTGATGACAATACTGCAGGCTATGAGGTTGTTGGCCCTCTTTGCTATGAGAGTGCATTGTTCGATCGTATTTGACTAGTTGTCCATTAGGACAACTTTTTTTTTGCGAAGCTGCTTTCCAGATGGCATGGCCCCTATCCCAGGGCAGGGCTTTGCATTTTCCTCTGTTGAACTTCAGATTTTTGTCAGACCACTTCTCCAGCAGCACAGCCAACCAGCGTATCAACTAGTCCTCCTAGCTTTGTATCATCCAACAACTTGCTGAGGGTACACTCTGTCCCATTGTCCAGGTCATTAATGAAGATTTTAATCAGTATTTGCCTGATATGAGCTCCTGGAATACATAGATTCTAGTGACTGATCTGCATCTGGGCTTTGTGGTGCTAATCAGAAGCTTCTGAGCCCAGGCATTCAACCAGCTTTCAATCTGTCTCACTGTCCCCTTATTTAGATCACACTTCATCAGCTTGTCTTTGAAAATGTTATGGGACACAGTGTCAAAAGCCTTGCTGAAGTCAAAACAGACAATATAATTTGCTCTTTTCTAATCCTCTAAGCCAGTCAAATAGTTGCAGAAGACTATCAAGTTGTCAGGCATGATTTCCTCTTTGTAAATCTGTGCTGGCTACTCCAGATCACCTTCTTGTCCTTCATGTGCCTTGACATGATTTCCAGAATTAGTTGTTGCATCATCTTCCTCAGGATTGAGGTGATTAGTCTGTAATTCCTTGGGTTCTACTTCTTGCCCTTCCTGAAAATAACAGTGTTAAGAGTGCAATAAGCTATGCCTTACCATTGGATGTGACGTGCATCCTTTCTGTATTGAATAAAAGCAAATATATATGATGCAAACCTACAGAATCTGATCCTTTAGCTTTGCCCTTAGACATTGCTCAAAAACTGCCCCGAGGTTTATTTAGGTGCTACTGAAAATGTTATTCTCAAGCTGTTACCTCTGAAGGCACCTGATGTTAGCCACAATGGAGACCACTCCACTAATGCTGCTTAGTGCCAAGCTGTCCTTCCATACATAGGCAATCAGGACTACTCCACATCCAACATCTCAGCAGTGCACAGCACCTTCCTCGCTTCAGTGGGAGCGCTGGCCCCTGAGGCTGCTGTTCTTTGAGGCAAAAAAAGAAGGCCTGTCATTCAGCATGGATTTTGAGAAAAGGGTGATTATATTGACAGATTGTAATCACTGCCTTTGCGCTTGCTACTTGAAATAGCCAAAACAGAGAAAACAAGAACTATTTAAATGGCAAGGGCTGGTTCTCCGTTTTGGCCTAAAGCTTCCTTTTTCCAGGAAAGAGATCTTTCCTTTGCCAGCCACTTTTAAGACAGAGGTTGACCTCTGCTTGTTATCACCATCACTGAAAGGTAGAGTTGTTGCCTTTGTTACAGGGAATCAGACTCCCAAAGGGTCTCCTATGTTTGCTCTCAACTTTCCTGACTGATATAAGGATCTCCCTCAGGTCTTAATTCCCCTTAGTTTATCTTTCCTTACGTCTATACTCTAGTTCATAGAACATACATGAAAAAACATTTCAGAGCACAGTGACCCTTCCCCGTCTCACTACATATGTTCACAGGCTTGGGTACTTTCGAATCTGAGGCTCGTAGGTACACAAAGTCTGTGCAGCAATTAATGTCCCATGTGGATATATTAGTTTATGACTAATATACCATGACTGAATTATCTTAAAATTCTAGTGTCAAGGCTTGTTAATTTACCTTTGCTCTTGGTGCTTCAGCTTAACTTTACTGTAACCTGTGAAGGCATGCAGAATGCTGCAGCAGATACTTAAAAATTTTAGGCCCTTTTTACCTTTAGGGTAGAAGATTTTCTGACAATTGTCACTTCTAACTTTGAAGTCGCTACGGGTCAGGTACCAAAGCAAGAATACCAACTTTTATAATGAAAGGTGTCAAGTTCACAGTGTACACAGTTTAAAACCTCCCATTCTGTTGTATTTTCTTTTTCTGGGAAGTGTAACTACTAAAGAAACTGTAATACTTCATAGCTATCGTGTTCTGCTTTTAATAACCTCTGCAAGCTATAGTGATAACATCCTAAAGAAGGAAGGAACTGAGAAGATTGGAACAATGCTAAGAAGTTGTTCAAGCAAAATCTGCCCTAAATTATTTCCACAATTTTACTCCTTATAGGGGCAGTGAACTGAAATGCAAAGCATCTTTCTTTCAATAAATTGAGTAAAGACAGTAACAATTTTATGTCGTCTGAGGAGATGCATACAATTTAACATAACTGCCTAAAATATTCAAGACAGTACTTTGACCAAACAGGCAGTAGAAAGGTTGTAACTACGAGCCCTTTACCTTCAATGAGGTTGGACCTGGAAAAGTATTGATTTGACAGAGTAGCTCCAAAATTGTGATAAATAAATCCCATCCCACTGAACTGTTCATCAGCAGTCTCCCACCTGGGCCTGCTAATTTCATTAGAGATGAACAAGGTCAGGTTGCCTGGGATACTGCGGGTATTCTGGAGAGACTGGTAAATGGTCCTGCTGTATTTTCTAATACTTAATACTTTCTGTTCTCTATTTTCTCCTCCCTTTTGGCTTGATCCAAACAAAAATGTGTAAATGGAAATAAATCTGTTGGCCAAGAGGCTCAGGACTGGATCTTCGAGATACTTTTATGATTCACTATTTTCAAAAAAGGTAGAAAGTAGAAACCACAGGGAGTCTGAGATATTTTTATGACAACTGATAATCTAGAATAAGGAAAAACTGTAAGGACAAATTCGCCATTCAGAGTAACATACTTTGCTCTGTTAAAAAGGAAAGTTATTTTTTTCTTCTGCAAATGAGACAATATGATGGGGAAATTAAATTAAACTGTAATGTTGTTCCCCTGGGGCAAAACAATTCTATTCAATAAATTAATTTTACATCAGTAGCTCTTTCCTTTCTTGAAACTGACAGTAATAACCTGACAGCTTAAAGCTTTAATAAACTTCAAGAACTAGGAGACTGTCCTTTCTCAAAAAAACAGGCAAGTGTATCACAGGTATTAGAGTATTTCTTTGTTCATTGTAACATAAAAAGTCCTCTAAATTCAATTCTACTTACTGTATTACTTGATGAACCAGACCACTTAAGATAGTTTTTGACAGCGTGCAGTTTTAGTATCTTAATGTTCCCATTCTTCAGAAGATACTCAAAACCTCAATGACATTTCCCATTAGATGGCTCCAAGTAAATATTATATGAAAAGGGCAAACACATGGAGGAAAAGTATTCTGTCTCTGAGACAGTCCTATTTGTTAAAAAAGAATAAGTCATTCTGTACAGGCTGCTGTGTGAGTAAAGCCAGAAGGCATGAGCTGATATACCCAGTGTCTTCAAAGGTTAGATCTCTCATCACCAGTGTCTGTTTGAAATAAAGTATAGTGTAATTTTCAACACAACATTTGTCTTTTTTTGTTCTCTTTCTTTTTTTATTTTTTTATTTTTGTATAAAATTTAGAAAGGGAAATCATCAGCAGTGGAGTCTATCCACCAATAAACCCACCATACTCAGAATCCTGTGATGGTAGCAGAGTATCTTAAATTTTATATAAGAAAGCTTGTGCAGCTGCTGCTGTGTCTTCTGAAAAACTACAAGGGGAAATAAAGGACTCTGACTTTCTTCTTCAATCTCTTTTTATTTTTAATTCTCAAAGTCAGCCTACAAGTGCAAATATTAACCCCCAGCCCTAGAATAAGTCATCTCTTTTATCATTCTTCTCATAAAAACTTTATGTTTCTCCGAAAGTATTTTACAACTGTGACAGAAAGTGCTGTGACAGATTCCGGTAGAAGAGGACCAAGAGAAAGCCTGGGAAGTCAGCCAGAAATTAAGAATGATTCCCCTTTTGCACCCGCTCCAGGGTATGACATCATCCCCTGTACTTCGATGCCTCTGTACAAAGCCTTCGGATAACAAGCCAAACATATTGTGCCAAATATCTTTGCTATTATTATCATTTTTCATTTGGGGATGATTCTGACAAATGATTTGTAAATGCAAAAAAAAGCCATTAAACAGAATAATAAGGAGTTGCTCAATTCTTCAGCTGCACTGAGTAGTTCCAATTAGAGTCTGAAGGAGGAATATTGCCTTTCTATCAGTCAAGCCTGTGGCACAGCACATCTCTCTGAGGTCATGGGTCCTGGATACTCAAAGAAAGATGTCACTTGTATTCTCAAATAGATTATAGAGGTTTGCTAATCAGTAAAAATAGGAGTCTTCCTAAAGCATTCATTGGGTAGCTGGGTAGAAAGGGCGCTTTAATGGCCTAAACTCAAGGCCCTAGAGCGCTATCATTATTCAAAGGACATTTTAGAATACTGAGTAATTCAGTTGAGTATTGTTAGTTATGTCTCAGAACTGAATAAGACAATTACTTTTAAATGTTGAACATAATTTCAACTAGCTAAACACTTTCTTTTCCTCCGTTCACAACAGCTTATTTTAGAATACAGCAGCAAAACATTAAAACAAAGTGGAAGCATAGAAGAGTACAACCTTAAGGATAGGAAATACTGTTGTTGAAGACTGAGCCAGCTGTTTGCCAGATCCTGCCCTTCTTCCCAACTTCCTCTTCCTCTGGTCTCAGTGAGCCCTAAATAAATATAGAAGACATAGTGTCTAACAGAACTAAGACTTTTGGTCTGGATCCTCAAGGTACAGTGCAATGCTGTAACTGGGTCAATTACAAGAAGAGAGCACTCAAGAGTTTTTTATTGGGAATTGCTCAGTGCTTTGTCAAACTGAGGACTTGGTAACTGGTTTGCGCAACATAGAACTAGTCTTGTTATCATTTGAGTCAGTGGAAAACTTTTCCTCAAGTTGGTTAGGTGTGTACCTGGAGTCTATACCCAGCTTAGATTTAATTGACATCCCTTGTTAAAGTTATGAGAAGGTGTGTTTGGATACATGCAAGTGCACTTGGGGCCCTAGATTTAAAAGGGCAAGAATGAGAAGGAATTCTGGTAAATTCTTATTCAATTCAACTAAACATATTGATTTAAATTGATTCCCTGCCTCTACTGTTTCTCACTGAAAACAAACAAGAGGTCATTTTTAAGCCCTAGGGTCTATGGGTTTTGGTAATTATGGAATTTTTTTTTTTTTTAAAGACTCAGAAGAACAAATTTACCATGCTCAGGCAACTTTATTAAAAACTTATATTAACAATACCTAAATTCAGCCCTGCTACCCAGCAAGTCACAGGATCTGGAACATCTTTTTAGCCATTCTTACAAGGTCACCCAGGTGATTTAATTTGACATACAGCAGCAATTCAGCCTCCATTTCTTTTCCCACTGGGCTTATTTAACATATGTATCAGAGATGTGATTCTTTTATACTACTATTGGCATAATGATAATGTCTTTATAATAATAGTGATTTTACATTTTATTAAAAACATCAATAGGGAATTACTGCTCCTATGAAAACAGCAAAGAAAAAGAACAAAGTGCACACTTTCGCTTTGTAAATTCCATCTTTTGGCATCAAACTGAATGACATTACAATTTCTTTTTTAAAGCACAAAATTTGAAACAAATAGACCATTAGACTTTTAGTGCCAAATAACTCAGTTTGTTCAATGAACATACAAATGGTATATCTGCAACAATATGAAGTTTATTGTTTATTCCTGTTTTCATACCTATTTAATATTTACTGAAGTATTTCAGTATGAATAATATAATTAGAACATTCATCATGTGTTATTACCACCATTAGCTATGGGGTTCTTTTAAAAGATGTATTTTAGAAACATATTTTCATCTGGAAGAGACTAAGGAGGGAAGAATCCTTCTGTTTCCCTCAACTTATCTATGGATGTGCCTGAAAAACCTCAGGTGACTGCTATTGAGACCCAGCTCAGTCCCGCTCTGTGGACATCCTTCAAGACTTGGGTTTATAACCTCCCTCAAACAGCAACTGTTTCTTTTCAGATTTCAGGATCAAAGAAGCAGATTTTCTCTTTCATAGTGGATGTTTTGTGTAGTCCAGCCCCTTCATCTCCCAATCCTACATCCTTTTTCAACTGCTTACTGGTTGCTCGGTTGGATAAGAGATGAGTACTTTGTGGGCATTTCAGGCCCATCGAGGAAGTAGGAGCAGGGGATTGGGAAAAGCTGATGTCTTGACAGTGTGAAAAAGAGAGGGAATATCCACCCATATAAAAATGTCAAAAGCATCTTATTTCAAATACACACATCCCTAATTACTGAATTCCATCCAAGGGAAACTTTACCATTAAGTCCTTGAAAAAGTCATGAAACAAGAAGAAAAGGATGTATTCACTTTTTAGGTGGGATTCATCACACTTAAATTTAGACATCTAAAAATTATTCATCTGAGTTAGTCATCCCTGACTACCCTCAAAGTCAGCAGAGAGAAACAGGCACGCCTAAAAGGCATTCATTCTTCCTATCTTAGAAGATGAATTGCTCTTTACCATTACCTGTTTCTCTTCATTGATTATACAGGTGAGCATGAAGTAAATAACTCAGCAATTGACCTTCAGACATCTGTAATTAGGCAATATGAATCTTTTCCTTTCCTTACCCCTGAGAAGGGTTAAATTTAATCCTCAGAACCTTGAATTACGATGGTATCTAAGGGCTAGGCTTTGGCTGTGTTTTTTTCAACTATTGCTGAGAAACTGAAATTTTGCAGTCAAAGCTGCACTTCAGGCACTTAAAGTGTGAGCTGTGATTGTACTTTGAATATATCAAAGACTCTAGTGCATTTCTGGACCAATCACCTAGAGAAATAAATACACACAAACGCCTAGGGGACCAGAGATCCTACAGATGTGGTCAGAAGTATGTTGACCTAAGCTGAGGGCTTTAGTGTATGAAATATTAAAAATAAACAGAAAAATATTCAGTGGAAATACAAAACAGTGCTACTGCCTCTGAAAAACCCTGTGAAGCAAAAAATCTTTCCAAGGTTTATTTTAGTATTCTATATTAGCTAATTCACTAATAATAAGAGTAGTATTTCACTTCTTTAAAGTGATCTAAAAGTCATTGATTCTGTAAGTCTTTCTAAGGACTTTGAAAGCCCTTGAAAGATTTTAATTAAAACTGAATTATTTTTTTACTGTGATAAAAATATGGTTCTGACTATGTTCCCAAAGCGTGTTCCAAGAGTTTTCAGGACTGGTTAAGGTAGAACTTTTTTTAAATTTTATTCTGAGTTAAAGTCATAAATTTATTGGGGGAAAAAAGCTACCATCATTTTGATCACTATCTTCATGGTAACAGTATTTCATAAGAGGATAAGAGATCATTGCTCAGGTTCTTTTTTGAATTGGGCAGATTTAAATAACATCTTTTATGAAAGGCTTCAAATTATAATGCTGCAAGGTATATGGTAAGGAGTTAACTTTTTAAGGGTGGTTACTGTAACTGAATTAATCTGTGGGCTGAAATGCCAAAAGGAATGTCTCAGAATTCTTCCACTTCATTAAAATATATATTTAAATCTTAGTCTACACATGGTAATTCATAGACATGGCAGTGTTCACTCTGATTTAGAAGGTACGGTTTCACTCTCCTTTTTGAAAACTACCTTAACCAAAACAGAGAAGTAAAGCATCCAAATGAAATATAAATTTGTTTCTATATGGAAAAGTGGCGATTAATTTTTTATTTGAAAGTTTTGTGTTGCATTTACTCATTTATCAGTTATATCAAAGAAACACTTCACCCCCCTAGACTCTGGATGGTGAACCCTGTGTGGAGAGACTCACATGGCCAGGAAGAAGTATTTGAGTGGTTTTGTTTGCTAGAGCTTTTTGTTTATTTATTGTTTTTACTGCATAAAGAGGTTCTTCTGTTGGCTATTATGGAAATATTTTGTCAAGGAGGAACATTTGGCAGCAAACACTCACTCTAAATTTATCAATATATATATTTGGACAAATGTTTCCAGATGGTTTTAGACTTTCACAAAACAACACAAAACAAACACTTGTCTTTATGAAATATTCTAGCTATGAAAGGTTATTTTTTTCAGTCATTGAAGTGATATTTTTAGTCAATCTTGACCCGGTAAAACAGAATAAATCCTTACAGTAAGCTGAACTTACTGACACAATTTAGTATTTACATACATCGGGGAAGCTACTCTGTTTTAAGGGCTCTACAGTGTATCAGAACACACATATGCGTATCTGTAGACATGGTGGTAGCTCCTGATTAGTTCCCTTATGGAGGCTTGACATAACAAAAAGAAAGAAACACTGGGAATATGTGAATAGTAGCAGAACAAAAGTTGATGTCCTTTAAAGTTTAGAAATATGTAAAAATGTGTGAACAAAATGAATCTATCTACAGATATGTAGCCTGATACTTTCAAAAGATAAGATTTCCAGAGCATCTTCATAGGGTTTTGTAAATTGTTGCAGAGTAACTGTTTAAATTCTTCTTTCTTACCTCATCATATAGGCTCAGATGCAGGTAAAATATTAGATTAAGTTCAACTTTCATGGGCTAAAAATTCATTAATCTAAAGACATGAAAATCTTAAAGTTCTTGTTTGGTGCTATATTGAGAAAGAAAGGACTTGAGCACTTGCTTGAGCTTTTGGTCTAGTGAGAAATTTTTCTATTTCTGTGATACTTAGTTTTCCACTTTCTTAGGTGTCTTCTTAATGAAGGATAACCTGTAGATGTTGGGAAAGAGTTCAAAACCTTTAGCACATTCTTAGAAAAATATTTGAACTGGAGGTAAAAAAAAAACCACAGAAAAACCTCCAAAATCCCAAACTCACTAGACTTCTATGAAGAGTTTATTTTTTTGTCTGGAACAGACAGGTGATCCTTACGTACTGGCATGTTGCTCATGTATTAAGGTTTAATATCCAATTCCTTTCAATGACATTCTGTAAGAACCTTCAAAATAAAAGTCAAAGGCAAGGCTTCAAAAGCCAAATTTATTCTGAATTTGTCCACTGATATGTTCTCTAATTCCATGGGAATCTCAACATTTTTAAAAACCTCATTATTCCCTTCCCTTCCCTTCCCTTCCCTTCCCTTCCCTTCCCTTCCCTTCCCTTCCCTTCCCTTCCCTTCCCTTCCCTTCCCTTCCCTTCCCTTCCCTTCCCTTCCCTTCCCTTCCCTTCCCTTCCCTTCCCTTCCCTTCCCTTCCCTTCCCTTCCCTTCCCTTCCCTTCCCTTCCCTTCCCTTCCCTTCCCTTCCCTTCCCTTCCCTTCCCTTCCCTTCCCTTCCCTTCCCTTCCCTTCCCTCCCCTTCAAAAGTAGAAGCAAGTGAAAGCTAACATTGGTTGAACTATGTATGGCATGTCATCTATCAAGATAAATTCTTAGTCATTTTCTTGTCTAGTTACCCATACTCCACATTCCATGCCTGAGTTGCATCTTCTCATAGCTAGGTACTAATGAGATCACCGTGAAAGAAGATAAAGTTGGCATCAGTCCCTGCAGCTGTGTGAGGCTGTCTATGTGATTTTGAAACACATGTGACATGAACTTGGATGCTCTGACTCACCACTGAGAGCAAAACACTTCATCAGTACTCTGCTGGGAAGAATTAGAGGTGGCAGAACTGGACACTCTGTACAAGAGGCAACATGGATGGATTTACAGGAAACAAGTATACTGACATGAAAAGTAAAACTTATAGTTTAGAAGCATACAGGGAAAAGAACCTGATGATCAATTTAAGTTCATGTATTTCTCACGGTTAATGTATATGATATGAAGAGTGCAACCTCTAAAGCTCTTTCAAATCACCACAACAACCTGTCTTTGTGTACTCTGTCGTGCTACTCAGGTGCTTGATCTTTGCTATTTTCTGTTTTTAACTGTACAAAATCATGAGGATTTTAGCACCTGACCACACAATATCCAGACCCTCTTCATTCACTCTACCATCTGTAATATTGCCCAGCTTCAGTTTGTGGAGTCTATAGTAACTAGTTAAGCAGTATTCTCTTTAATGTACACCATGGTTTTCATTATGCTGATGTTGAAAGTGAAACAGTGAGGGCTGCTAAAGACAAGCTAAGATTCCTACTTCATTCTGTCAACATACCTTCAGTCTTGTTATCCTTGCCTTGAGCTTTTCTTAGAACAAATTATTGATTGTGCCTAGTCATGCTAATTTGTGTTTCTGACATTGAACAGAATATGTCCACCTTCTCCGGTCAAGTCATGAGTGAGAAATTAACCTTGGGCTTCTACACATTATAATAGAACTGAACTGGGATCTAGCATCATCTAAAAGAAATAGTCACATAGTTTGTTTAAATACATTCATGCCTGTAGAAGGGTAATTACGAGACCAAATTGTCCTACATATTGTTTCTTGGAATCAAAATATTATGCAGCACTATAAAAGCCTTGACAGAATTCTTCTATAACAATTTTAAGAGTAGATCTTTTTAATTTCAGAAATTACTGCTTATGTAATTATTGATTACCAATGTCCTTATTTCTGACAAAGACAAAATATGTGGTTTTAGGAAACACGGTAGTTTGTATTCAGAAGACATTTGAGCAGAAATAGAGATTTTGAAAAAATCTTTGTAAACCAAAACTATATCATTGCCTTCATCTCTAGAAAACATACATCAGTAGTTCAACCTAGCTACAAAACTGAGTGCGCCTGCAAGACTCCAGTTTATCTTTCAGTTCTTCACTGTAGGTGTCTATTACCACCACCTCCATTTTTTAGACAAGAAAAGCAGAAAAAGAAAGCTTAGACTTTTTCCAAAAATGTTGATACATTTTAGATCATGGAGTAGTAGGATTTCTCAAATCCTACTTTAATGGAGTAGATTGAGTTCTCAAACCAAAGTAACTACATTTTTCTTGACCACATTATAAAATAGGTCTCAGTGACTCATTTGAGGATGTATGGAAGAGAAAGCAGTGGAATTAAAAACTGTTTTTTTCCTTCTTCGTGCTGTAACTACAAGGACCTGGGGGTTTTGGTGGGCAACAGACTCAACATGAGTTAAGAGTGTGCTGCAACAGCAAAGAAAGCCTACAGGATGCTGGGGTGCATCAAGATGGGCATTGCCACCAGAGATAAAGAAGTCATTATCCCAATTTACTCAGCACTTGTCATGCTGCACCTGGAATAGTGTGTCCAGTTTTCAACTCTGCCATATAAAAAACGTATGGATTTGTCGGAGAGGGTCCAGGGAAGGGCCATTGAAGTGATCAGAGGACTAGGAAACCTAACATCTGAAGTAAGGCTGAGAGAACTGAGTTTGCTCAGCGTTGAGAAGAGAATGCTTAGGGAAGACCTAATTATCATGTACCATTACATAAAGGGTGTCTACCAATAGGATGGAAACTCCTTTTTTACAAGGAGTTACATGGAAAAGACAAGGAGTGATGAGTATAAGTTGCTCCTGGGGAGATTCTGATTGGATTCTAGAAGAAAAATTTTCACCATGAGAACAGTTAAACATTGGAATAATCTCCCTAGGGAAGTGGTAGATTCCTTTACACTGGACACTTGTAAGGCTCAGCATGACAGGGTCCTGGGCCATCTCATTTAAACTAAATATCACCTAAAAGGTTGGACCATATGATCCCTGAGGTACCTTCCAAACTGGCATTCTATGATTCCATGACAACTATGAAAACAAGGGCTGATCTAAAGGAAAGTGTATAACAATGATGGTATCAGCTCTGGATAACATTTATATGAACCTCAGGTTCAGGATGCAGAGAATTTTCTTATTACATTCTATGGGTTTCCTTCGATACTGCACTACAAATCCTGAAGATATTTCCTGAGGCCTTGACACACTTTATTTCAATCACTTTTGAATTAATATTTAACAACTATATCTGGTAGATGAATACTGAGTCAAAAGAAAGCAAACCCCAAGAAACCAGAAACAATATAAATAAATGAGAATTAAATGAGAGAAGAATAGTTGAATTAAAACAATAAAAATATGAAAAGACAGTCAGGGACACCAGAGAGGGAATTAAAATTAATATGAAAAACTAAAAATAACTATAGATTTAATCTTCTGATTTAGGACTGAATCAAGCAATACACTGCAATCTTTTCTAATCATGAGTGAACTTCTACCTCTGAAAGTCATCTCATTTATTTTTTTCCCCTGTAACTACCTGCACAAGTGGCTTCTCACACGTGTGAGAAATGGGTTCAAACATACTGGCCCATTTAATTGGATAAGAAGAATAAACTGGATTCTTATTTGACAGCAGATATATGCATTGTCTTTTTGCCTGGATGTGAGCTTTCTAAAGACAGGAGCTTAAGCCACAAAACTATAACATGCAACACTGATTACAGTAATCCTTCTGAAATCCATGCAGACTTGTCTAGCATCCTACATATAATGTTTCAAATAAAACACTGACCTGTGAAAACGTCCCTGTTTAGGCTTGCCAAGCTTATAATGTATTTAGTTGCATATCCTGATACCATTGATCTTCTGGAAGAAAAAAAACCCACCTTCTTGACACATCAAAAAGCAACACAGCACCAAAGCAGATGGAACTTTTTCATTCTTAGATCTGTGTCATGTTTATTCTGGATTTTACGAAAAACTTAGTGACTGATAAGGAAGAAATAATTATTAAATATATATGAGTAGCATTTGCAGATGTGAAGCACTTGAACTGTAGAGAAAATACGTGATTCTCTGGTGTAGAGAAGTGGGCAGAGACTTTCCAAAGCAGTATGTAGCTGAAGCCAGCTACCAGGGAGACCTAGTCCTGCTCTGAGTGTGAGGCAACTGGGACACCACATAATCCAGGGACCACCTACTGGTTCAATCAGATGTTCAAGGTCAGTTGCTGGAGGATTTCCCTCTATGCATGTATATCTGTGGGCAAGTGGGTCTGTATTGACTACTGGAGTGGGGCTGTGGACCCAGGGTGCTTGTTTATCCAGGTGACAGCAACTGAGGAGACTGGGAACCAGTGGCAGGTACCAGGGGGACTGTTTGCTGGAACATACCATGTTGCATATATAAGGTCCAACACAGAAAAATGAGACTGTGTTTGCAAATATTTCTATTTAACAAATTAAGAAAATCAACAATGATCACCTTCGAAATAGTGCCCTTCTGAGCAGGCACACAGCTGCATACCATGCTTCCAACTTTCAAGGCAATTTCACAGCTCATTTTCTGAAAGGCTGTTAAAGACTTCTGTCATTTCTGCTTACACATCTAATGACAAAAAGTGGGTTCCTTTGAGCACTGACTTGATCTTTGGGAAAGGGTAGCCATGTCTGGCAAAGAGGATGGGTACTCAAGCACAGTGATGTTGTTATGAGCTAAAAAACACTTCACAGACAAAGCAATGTGGGCTGGGTCATTATGACATTTTTCTGACCAAGGATAAGAAAACATCTCTAATTGAACATGTGTCCACTCATATTGAGTGAAGCAATCAGGCTGAGCCTTCTCTCACAGGTTAGAACATGTTCTATAACTTTTTGTCTCCCCTCTCCCACTTTTGGTTCCCAAGCTATAGGATTAGTCTCTTTTTTTTTTTTTTTTTTTTTTTTTGCGTTGGACCTTGTATTCGTATATAGTTTCCACCACTTTTCATTCTGCTCAGCCAGAGAGGGGAACAGGATGAAGCCTTTGGTGCTGTTTGTGTGTTGCATGAGCGCTGTGTTTTCTGCCTGGGTTTATCGATGCGGTTAACCTCATGTGCATGTATATATGCACTGAGTGTATGTGTGTGAGTGTGTACCTAGTGGGAATACACGCTCAGACTCGCTACTAGCTGGACCTGGGGGCATAGAGCTCACCTCTCCTCTATCAGCTTACCAGCTGCAGCAACCCCATATGTGGCAGTGGCTCTGCCCCTCATACAGCCCTGCAGTGAGAGTGCCTGAGGTTAAGTGGAATAAATTATGGGCCTGAAGTTGTAAAACACAGTGGCTGACTGTAAAAATAGTCCTGAAATGCACATGTATTTGTTTATCCTCATAACACTGCTTAAAGTATAAGTTTTAAACTGTGAAAATTGTCCCTTTTCCATTTAAGAGTTATGTTGAAAGCAGGTTCTGCTTAGATGCATTTCCTTATAGAAACATTCATTTTTCATCGAATACATTATAGTCACCTGTAAAATAGGGATTATGACACTGGTTCCTTTAAGAGAGCTGCTTTTCAATATTATTATTGCTACACTGGACTAGACTTTCCTCAGAAAAGCAAAAAAAATCAGATATACAGACCATCTTTTCTTATGTTGCTGTGATGATTTTCATTTACCATCAAATAAAAGGAAAATTAAACTTGACATGCTCCTTTCTCACTTATATTTTTCACAGTGCTTTGTTTTCTTGCTCTGGTACGTAAGACTAAGTGCATGTAGCAATTGTTCTGTAATATGTTTCTCTTCTGTAATAATACAGTGATGCAGAGGAAGGGAATTGCATTTTTTTTCTGGACTACTTTTGTATGTTTCTTGGATCACAAATACTCTACAGATTACAGGTGGAAGCAACACTGCCCAAAACCAGTTTGAAGTCTTGTGATGGAAGTAATATATAGAAACAAAGTAGTACTACCACCAAAGAAGATAGCTGCAAACTTCCTGTGTGCTTCGGCTTTGTGTAGGCAACAACAATCTTTCTTCTTTGGCATAAAAGGAATGTTTTAGTCTTGAACAAAATGTTCTTTTATTGCAGTGCAAAGTACCGTTTTAAGATGTATTATTAAAAATTCTATTGAATTGAACATTAACTTATCTGAACACGCAAAATAAACCCTCTGTAACAATGAGAAAATACTCAGTATTTGCCTTAGTTCCCATTGAGGGTAGCAGAAGTTTAGCCCTGTAATTCAGTAGAAGCAGAGGTAGGCCAGAGCTGAAAATTTTCCAGAATCTCCTCTTGACTCTTTCTTCTTCCCATGTGAAGTCCCAAAAGAAAACAAACAAAACAAAAAGAAAGGAAGAAACACAACAGATTCTGAACTGCTTCCCTGCTCCCTGCTGTTCATGAAGGACTTCTGCACGGCCTCATAAATTCTGTGGTCAGAGACAAATTCCTTGAATTTCTTCCACTGTGGAATCACTGGGGAGTCAGCTTGACAACAGTCTGCTGAGGGATGCTCCACGTGCAGTAAAAGGGGAGTTTTGTGTTTGGGAGCTGACGGCGGAACATACCCCACAGATCTGTCATAAACTCATTGCTCTGTTGCATCAGACCAGTTTGTTCTGTTTAATTACCAGCTGGCACTAAAAGGTCTTTGAAATCTTGGTTAGCATACAAGTTGTGACCTAGTGAGCTAAGTAGAGGACTGGGACAGGAATATTGGATGTCTAAGCTTGGCTCTGTGCTTGGCTTTCTCTGAGGGTGAAAGCAGCAAACGAGCTTTTCAGCTGCATTAAGGAAAATATAAAGGTTACTATTGGAAGTATTGGTTTGCATAAAGTCATTACAATCTTTATCTCATACTGTTATGCAACTTGTATAGCCCTCCCCACCCCCCTTTTTAACTAGTAAAGTAATGGGAAGACTGGAAAAACTCATTTTAGGAGAGAGTGGGATAGTTTGGGCAATCTGTTTAAGACAGGAGTAAACCATCATATGAAGGAATGAAAAGAATAGTGAAAAAAAAATAGTAAATACATATGAAGAAAACAACCATGAATACTCCTTTTCTTCTCTCTGTCATCAAAAGTAAAAAGCAAAACAATGAAAATTTTGTAGTCCATAAAATGGAAATACTTCTATGTTTAACAAAAAGTTCAGTTGCAGAACCTTGATGGGATATTACTAAACTGAAGTGTTAGCCAAATTGGAAAGGCATGAATGTGATTTTGGATACATAACAAAGTTTAATAGCTGCTCTTTAAGTGGACAGAAATAAAATGTTTTACAATGAACAGCTAAAACCCATAGATTAATTAAAAATATTTTTTTAAGACATGATAGGTGATTATAAGAAATCATATGTCATTTTTCTAGGAATGGAGTTCCGGCTTTGTGTAAAACAGATGCAATACTATAAAAGGACTGTAATAAGAATAATATAATATATAATATGGTCCCATATCACATATCATATCCAAATATTGCATGAATCTTCTAAGAGCTCTTGTGGGAAACAAGAGGACAATCCTTTAAGGAATGTTTATCTTCTCTACAGTCATCATCTCAGAGTTATATTTTTTAAATTTTCAGTAATGCCAGTCTAAATTGGCAGAAAGAGTGGAAACAACAAACTTAATTAATTTATGTATACTGAAGAGGGATGGTTCTCCAGAATTCAGCGACCAATAGTAGAGTCCAGAGCTGAGGATGAATATACAATGAATAATTAGACAGGCAGAAAATAAGAGTAAATATATGAGACATTTTAAAATCAGAAACTGAGTACTGATGGAAGCTAGAAAGCAGATAAAAAGAGAGAAAAAAACCAAAACAGAATGATTAAGAGAGTTGACACACTTAAATTAAACAAGGAATTTAATAATTAGAATTTCTACTGTTGAAAGAAAGCAAAAGAAGTGAAAGAAAATAAATGAGGAAAGTAAACGCCAAATCAAACAAAGGAAATACAATCAATTAAAAATGGCAACTGACTTTGGATTTCTGAAAGTTTGACACAGAGCGTTCTGCTCCTTTTGTCTTCCTGTTCCTGTGTGTTTAATAACACAATCAGAGAAGTCACTTATTTAATTACAGCCTCTCTTCTTGCCTCCGCTACACACATAATTTCTATGTTTGGTAAGAATTGCCTATGGGATCTCAAGCAAATCACTTAACTCTTCTCTCACCTCAGTTCCCTCATCTGAAAATAGTGAATATGAAGTGTCTCTTTTCCCCCACAAGGGTTCGTTTTAAATTTTTATTTTATTTTCATTTGCCACAAACCTTGTTTAAGCACCAGATAATTTTTCCAAATGCATTGTGCAAGCGTATGAGCCAGGGGGTCTTTGTTTTCTCTTCTCCACATTGCTCCTCATTTTTTGCACGACTCCAGGTAGGTCACTTAACCTCTGTGGGCTTCTGCTTCCCCATTCTTATGGTGGGATAATACTGACCTACCTCAGAGAAGGATGTGAGGCTACATTAGTGTTTAGAAAGAACTGCTGAAGTACAAGGTGTAAAGTATTATTATGCTGAGTGCTTCACCAGTGAGAAACTAACCTCGCGACTGAAAATCAGTTTAATATATGAAGCTCTAGTAGCTAGCATGGATTTGCTGATGAGAAGGGTGGCTGCCCTTGAGAATGGAAAAACACAGTCCCACACCGCTCTGACCACATTCACTTTGCTTACTCAAGAGCAGACAATGACAGGCAGGGGCTGGAGGGGGAAGGAGGAGGGGAGGATTTAAAGTTAATCTTTCCATGCGACTGTGTACAAGAATTGCTGTCTGTACAGAAAACTGACATGAGCTAGGGAATGACTCCAAAAGACATAAGCTAAAAATGGGAACAAGGAAGAAGCTTTTTTTTTTTTTCTTTCCTTTTTCCTTTTTTTTTTTTTTTTTTTTTTTTTGGTGCAGTAATGTATACCTCCTCTGCTGCTCCCTCCCATCCCCCTTCCTCTGGGGAAAAAAGAGAGGAACTCTTATTCACCACTGCCTCTTCTACTGCTAGTAGAGAAACACTATGTCGCTTAACTGTAGGTTACTGTGAGAACATACTGCTCACCGTGAATTAGTTATGGCTATTCAAAGCAGATATTAGACTGTTTGTGCAGATACCATTGTGCATATTAGATTACTCCAAATAAGGCTACCTCTGATGAGGTTGGAAAAAACCTCACAGCTCAGACATATTTATGGAAAAGAAGATGTATGGAAGTAGCTGAACTAATAGATCAATGCACCAAAGTTTATGGGTACAAGTCAGCTGTCATGGACATGGTTAAGGGACTTATAATATTCCAGTGAACTCCCAAGCTTAAAATAAAATAATAAAAAAAAACAGATTAAAACTGCTCTGTCATTTAATTGATAGACTAAACCTGAATCAATCACTCTTGATTGCTGACCAGCTCTCACATTCACCATATGTCTCTGGATTTCTAAATGCAAGTATAAATCTTTTCATCACAAGCAGATTTGAACACAGGAAAACCTTAACACTGAAGTTGCTGTTAATGCCCTGAAAAGAAAGGCAGATGAAGAAGTACAGATTCTTATTCTGCCACTATCATTCAGACAAATAGCTGTCTTGAATGACTGTAGAAAGACAGGCACTTGAAAAACAGAATCTCTTCAGGAATATCAATATGTGTTATAACGCGGACACTCCTTGTAAAACCTGCGGTGTGTACCCTGAGTATGTGTGTAATTGCTGCATGTGCTCCACGCTACATAACCCAACTAAAAGATGCCATATTATGAATCATCCAGCAGTAAGGTTAGTTGAATGGCTCTCTTGTCCATCCCTATCCTCTGCTCCCATAGCCTGATACCATCCCACTGTGTCTCCTACATGCAAGCTATCATCCTTTCTCTTCTGTCCATTAGACACAAGCAAGCAATCAAGACACATCATTCTAGTTTAATGCAGAAATATCCATGCACACATATTTATGTATGCACATAGAAATACTCATTTGTGTCTGTATACTTGCACACACAATTATACATATATATGTATGTGTATGTAATGAATACTGTCAAGGTGACAGTAACTTCCACTGGGGATAGGTTGTAAGGAGTCATCAGTGACACTCCAATGATCCAGAGGGTAGAAGAATCTCTAGAACAACTCTGCTGCCACAAAATTCTTTAGGTGAAACCACAGAAAACAAGATACTCCCATACAGATTTTTCTTAACTTCATGAAAACAATTTGAGAATAACTAAACCATGACTGTTAGCACAGTAGTCACCATTAAAAATGTGATTTCTGCTGTGCAGTTACTTGTAGAATGGCATAGTGATCTGTGCTGAGCTATGTTCTACATACAAGAATGCATTCAACACCCTAGAAAAGTAAATGTGATCTGCCAGTAGTAAAATCTTCCTTCTTGTTCTAACATGCACCATGCTTCACACTTTGGGTTTGATCAGATTAAACTATTACCCTGGTAAGGCAAGTATGTCTAATAAATGTATATGCATCTGTTCCCTAAAAAAACATTCTTGTAAGAAGTGATAATTACCATACCCTTGATGCCGCTACCTAGTATATAAATATATAATCACCCCATCTAGGGATTGCTCTGTGTGTAAAATCTGATATACAGCAGGCAAGTTTTAGGCATAGGAGAAGCAGGCAGCTGCCTACGACAGCAAGCAGGTGGGGGCAGAAGAACAGCCATGACCCTTCATCCTCCCATTCATTTTCCCTTGGCCTGGACCCTGCAGATCCATGCTGACCAATGCACCTCTGAGGGCCTGGGATTTGTGCAGCAGAGGACACCGCTGAGATGCAGTTGCAGCCCTCATCCTTGTCATTCCTCCCAGCTTGGAGAACCTGACCTAGCCTTGTGGGGCTTCCCCCAGAATCTTCATCCTTGGTCTGCCCACGTCCTCTCCCTTTCTGCGGAAAGATCAGAGTGCTTTGGTCTGCCCCAGATTTTTGTCTTTGGGGCAGCAAATTCAATTTTTCAGTGGTGCTGCTAGCTTTGAGACAGCTCTGAACATGCATTTCCAGGGCTAAGGTTATAAACCATACTGGTGTAAATTTCACCTAAAGAGAAAAATAAATGTTAAGCATTTTTTGTTTCTTTTTTTCTGAAGCATGCACCTCCAGACCTGAGAAACTGCTGATTTTTTTACATGATGGTCTCCTTAATATACTTGACAAACTATAATATAGCAAAACTTCAGCTGCTAATTCAAGATAATCTAGGTTTTCTCCTGGCAAAATTGAAGTAAATATAAATCACTTCCCCTGATGATGTTTACAATATTTATTCATGGACTCTTCAATATGAAGCACTTTGATTAAACAATTTAGCAAAAGCACAGCAAACCCACCTGCTGTACTCAGAACAAGAGCTGAGCATCTCCAAGGTTGTTACAGGCTATTATACGTGTATGAAAAAGGTGCTTTACACTTGCAGTTAGAGATCAGGAAAAGTGACAGTTATACAAATATACATGAGTAAAACACAATGACATGGACGACAGTCTATTCCCAGCCTTTTCTGTATGATTTGCAGAAGTGGAGAGTTTTTGAGATTATCTACAGTAATTAGGAGTCCCCAGTTGTGTTTATATGGTTAGCAAGTGTAAAATATGATGACCTGCTGAGGATTTGCAAACAGCTAAGTTATAATGATGGATTGTGGTGAGAGGACATGTAAGATTTCCCAGACTTCTGCTGGGAATACTTCAAAAATAAAGCGTGTTGTTTTCCCTTGGGGTTTATAACACCTCTTTGACTTAATCAGCTTGCCTTTTTGCTCTCAAGGAGAAATTTCCCCAATTTTACTCATCAGGAGAAATCACAATGTTCACAGTGTTATGGCGGTGATTTTTTAACTATCATTTCTCATGGGAGACACTGGATTAGGGTAACAAATAACCCCACTGGAAAATTTGGTTCATTATCTTGTACAAATAAAATGTTTGAAGAGAGTGTATTATAGGTATGTATGTGTGTGTTTATGTTTGTATATTACACATATTGAAGTATATGCTTATGTTATACGTATCTGTATTTTTACAATTATAACATTCTGATAATTTAAAGAAACATTTGAGCTTTAAATCAAAAAATAAACAAATAGAAATTTATTTCAAATTGTATTGAGCATGTCAAAGCAATTTCTGCATTCAATTTATATTCCTACAGTGCCCAAGCAAATTGTTCCCTTTTCTCTGTGATGGGATAATGTATGCAAGCCATGCTCACTTATTTTATATAGTAACGTTTCAGCAGAGCTATCACTGACTATATGTTTGCTCTTGTGGCTCAGAGAAAGCAAGCGGGGAAATGAGTAATGCTTTATTACCACTAAACCATGCTCAAAAGTGAAGAATACCCCCAGGCATAGTTTAAAATGTTACTATAGGATAGGGAGACCTTGGCATGTCTCCGCAGCAGAGCCACACAAAGCAGAGTTGAGAGGTGAAAATGATCCAGGAGGGTTGCTTTGCAGCTTCAGGACAAGGCATTCCCACCTTTACAGATATTTCTGGCTAGTGCTAGATTAGTAATGGGAGAAACCAAGAATCAAATATTCAAAAAATAGAAACCAAGTATAACACATGATCATATTCAGTTTGTTGCGTCGAGGACAGCAGCCTGGTTTTTTTAGGCTTCTCATTTCTAGTGCCAGGTAAGCCAGGCACTGTAATCTGAACTCCACTGTAATATCTGTAGGCAGTTATACCTCTTCCCTCCAATTAGCTCGAGATGATGGGCTGAAAACCAATATTAGGATTCATCTCACCTGGCTTTAACTGTCTAAAAGCTAAACTGTCATCAAGCTTAAACTAATCATTCAAGCTCCCTCTATAGTCCATAGAGAGAAACAGAGACCTAAAACCAGAATTTATGTTATATGAAAAGGGCATCTGTGAAAAAGTCCCCTCCCCCTTTTGCCAGGATTGGAGAAGGATCTTTCCTTTAAGTGAGATGGCTAATTTTCTTGTTCGAAGCAAAGCAGAATGAAACTGGGACACAATGTTTAGGACTCTTTTTTTTTTTTTTTTTTTTTACACAAATCTCTAAGTAGTATCTAGAGCTTTACATTTTTCTTTATTTTTCCATCATACATTCTTTTCACTACTCAGAGCTTACAGAGTTTGTTCTTCCTAGGTCTCTTCCCTTTTGTAGGAATATTTTTGTATTTCTGCCTTCCAGCCTCCTGAGTTGAAGCATTGTTCTAACCTTTCTTTTTCCATGCTAGTATGTTACTTTCCACTAAGCAAGCTGTGCATTATGTGCTACTGAACATTTCTGATTTTGAGTTTCTTTTTCACTCTAATGACTGAGTTTCAATTCAGTTTAATTTGTGATTGTTTATGATGATTGAAGTTCTTCCATTTCATAAGTGGCTTAACTTTCTTCTTGTATTGGTTAGAAATGTACAATAACACACTTTTGCTTTTTTTTTTTTATTTTTAAAAAAACTATTCCAGGTAAGGTAACAGCAGATCCAAAGGGTTACATTCTTGCCTTTAGTTTTTCCACAGCTTTCATAATATTTTCTTATTTCTGTGAGTGAGGGAAAATATTACAATCTTGATTTTTTTAAGTGGTGCTTAACGCTTCTGCTACTTCAGGTGTTCTGAAATACCACATACCACTTCTCATCAGGAACTTGTAGATTAGCAAATATTGATGAGCTTCTGAAATTCCTATGAGACTAGTGCATGCACATTATATAATGAAGGTAAGGCACAAGGAGGCTTTACATGGTTCTTCAACTTAAAGCTTTCTGAAGTAGATTACTTAACGTTTATGACTTGTGTATGTGTCAAAAGATTTCAGAATATTTTCTTATTCACTACCACTACAAACATATACTGCACACTCAAGATTTGATTGCATCTTAGTGGGGGGATTGCTAATGTTTCATAAACTGCATTCATACTTTTAACTAGCTCTTTCATCATGAAGTGACTCATTGCCTTTAACTTTGTGAGAGGTTCTCTCTTTGATGTTCTTTTCTTATTTTGCATAAATTTGTTTTTCTCTACTTACTATCTGTCATTTAACGCTCTGTCACTGTCTATCAGTTTCAGTATATTTATTACTATTCCAGTGACATCTTTTTGATTTTCTAGCCTCTCCATCCCCTAAACTGTTTGCAGGTGAGGACATGCCTTCAAAGGCTAAGAGTAAACAACAGGGCACAAACTCTTCCCACATGTATTAACCAGATATGCACTTTGGAAATTTGCATATATATTATAAGGAGGGGGTCCCAATTAATTAATTTAATGAGCTTGGCTTTGGTTCTAAATAAAATCACTCTTGAAAAAAAAAACCAAAACACTTCAACAGCTAAGAAATCAGTAGCTATGGAAAATACAGTAGCCACTATGGTATGATTGTCAGTCATTGCTTGATGTAAGGGAAAGAAACACTTATTTTTAGAAAGAAATCTCCAAGTTGTTCCAATGTACATTTAAACCTTAAAGAAATGTTGAAAAATAATTAGCATCCTTTCAGTATATCTAATCTATTAAATCAAACCAGGTGAAGAGTGTTTGTTTTAACATATTTTCAGTCAATCACTTCCATGTATGCAAACAAAGCATGACACTCCTATGGACTGAGTCAATTCAGAAGTTTTAGACAGAAGCAGAATCTGTTTGTGGAAAACCATATGGTCTCGTTATGATCTTCCATTAAACTAAGTAGCAGATTTACAGACACAGCTAAGACAGCAAAAAAAAAAAAACCCTAAAACCTCATTTTTCGCTGTTAAGTTATATTTGCTTTGAGGGTCTTATTTTTCAACAATAACAAAAGTGCTGTGGATAGAATACTATGTTGTGTGTATTTATCAATTAGCATGATGCACTTATTATTGAATGTCCATCAAGACAAAAATCATCAGTCAGAAAGCAGATTACTAGTCAACAGTAAATAGCTAAAGCAGGCCAAATATTTAGGAATTTCTCACTTTTTGTCTCTCCATTTCTTCTCAGTTCTTTAAAATGGCTTGAAGAGGGAAAGAGGGAATGTTCCTAAAAGGCTCAACTACGTGGCACATGAGACAAAGTAGGAGACCTGGTTCATGTAGTCCCATGATTTCTGCAGTTTTCCCCCTTTAACTTAGAACTGAAGCCAGTGCCATCTTGGCTAATTGTTATCTCCCCAACAGACAGTTTTCGTATTAGGAACATACTAGATCTGGACAGGCCATGATTTTCACTGTTATTTTGTTGTGCTGGTTAACTGTCCACATTATTAAAAAAAATGTGGCCAGTTTTTAATTTGCATTCATACAACTCCGATTAGTTGCATTTTAGTGCATTTCCAAACACTATGGTGCCCATTATATTCTCCACCTGGAAATAACTATATTCTGCAAACAAGTTATCTCAGGATCTGAATTCTTCCACTTTTCCCCTGGAAAGCTTCATTTCAAAACTTAAAATAATTCCTGGAGTTCTGCTGCAATTTCAGTTTTCAAATAACCCTTTTAAAGGTTTAATGTGGACGATGATAAGTTCTGTAGTAGTCTAATATCAGTGTTGCCTTCTAGAAAAGTAGAAACACTGTACCTCTCCTTAACACTTCTCTGTTTAAGAATTCACTAATTATATTAGTCCTTTTAAATACCACATTGAACTGAGAGCTAGATACGAGTTATTATCTACAATTAACCATAAATCTCTTTTGGCGTCACCAAGTTACTGACCTAGCCCTTCAGCCTACATATACATCCCTATATGCCTTATTCCTAGAACGGGAACTTTGCACTTCACGATATCGAGAGGAAGTTTGTTTGAATATGGCACAGTTTACCATGCAATTCAGTTCAGTTGGTATGACTGACATCATTATTATGTATCACTTTGCCAGTCTTTGTGTCACCTGCCAATTTTATCACTAGCAATTTTATACTTACATCCTAACCCCTGATGAAAATATTGAATAGTGCTGAGGGAAGTACTGATCTCTGAAGCACCCTGTTAAACCACTCCTTTCAAAATGACAATCTCATTGACAGCTGCCTTTAGAGACCCACCAGCTTACTAGTTTTTAAACCTTATAACAGGCATTATTAATGTTACATAATAAAATTGAGCTGGAAAATCATATACACTGAAGGTAAAAGCCTTGTAAAAGTCTATGTTTATTTTTACAAGGTAATATGTAATTCTTTTTAAAAGTTAGGTTTGTTTGATATACCTTATTTCCCATAAAGCCATTCTTATCTAATAATTCCCAATGAAATTATACATACATTTTAATGGTATTTTGCCTGAGCTGATGTTAAGCTAATATATTACAATAATATATATAGCCCATACCAAACTATACATATGTCAAATAAGGTTGAACCAGAGGACTTGGTAAGAAAATTATCTTTATTGATAGTCATGAACATATCTCTGGAACTAGAGGGACCATTTGTATTTTTAGCTAGATAGAAAATGCACTTGGAACTTCTGCCTAACTTACACTTTCAAAGGTGATTTGGTGTAGTCAAAAGTGACTTAGAAAGTATATAATTCCTTCAGCCCATAACCATTAAAAAGAGCAAAGGATGATTAGCTCTTTTCGGTGTCTTAATCCAACTCCTTCATTCTCTAGAAGAACTTAAGGAAGGTTAAAAAAACCCCAATACAATTTCATAATCTGAGGGAAATCTTTGAGGGGTGCAAAATTTGCATCTGCAAGATTTTATCTTCCTTTAAAAAACTACACAGCAGAGGATTCACGTGACACTTTCTTTGAAGAAGTGTCTAATCTTCAAACACATTCTGTTGAAACTTTCTTTCTTAACAATTTTTTCCTAAGCTGTAGATGAATGATCTTCAAGATTGCATCATTCTTGGTAATTTTTTCTTTCCATTACTTTATACTTGACAATAGTAAAAAAAACTCAGTAGAGCTTTTTAATTGTGTGCTTTGAAAATTTCACAGGCAAAGCGCCACCCACTTAATTGTGCTAATTATTATTCACGCAATAACGCCTATTAGTCTGCACTTTTTTTAAAGGGGTTCAATCAGCATTCAGATCTTGCTTGCTTGGCAGAATGTCATTATAGCGGCTTTCAAAATCTGGCAATAAGCCTAAGAAGAGTCCATTTTTGCCACTGGGACTGCCTAATCCAGACATCATTATCGATCAAACTGACACATGCCTGCCAAAATGGTTACAAGAAAAACAGGAATCCACACAGCTCTAGTATCTCCAGCCTAAGCCTGCAAAATGATAGGGATCAAAAGATGAAATCGTATTTAGATGAGAAATCAGAACATATATCTACAAGCTGAAGGGTAGAGTTCCAGAATTGTATTTAGTTAGTAAATCAGTCTTTAAAAGCAAAGACCACTAGAAGAGTAAATGCGAAGTAAGACCACTAGAAGAATTTGCCTGTTTAAGTCAAATTCCAAGTCTGGTAATGAGAGCAACATCTCCTGCCCTTTTGTTAGACATTTATACATCCTATCAAGATTAATTTTCCTATGGAGTGAAAGCACAGTTGCAAAAGTTAGTGAAAGCATCAGATTTCTCAAAGAAAGATGATTCCTCAACACTGGGAACTGCAGAAAGAACACAGAGACCATTGAAATTTTTCAATACCATGGTTTCAGTGACCAAAATGGAGTTTAAACTGCATGAAAGAATGATCTTGATGAATAAAACACAGGGTTATTTGGAAACTCCATGGGCTATTTTTTGTGTTGCTGAATAAGCGACTCCATGTGGTCATTTTTTAATATGAAGGACATGAGATTAGATTTGCTGGTTAGCCGTTAACATATGATCTATGGGAGAATGTGGCTCAAAGCAAGGCAAAATAGTACAATATGCATGTGTCAAATCTCCACTGTTTATAGCTTGTACTTTATGTAGCAACATATTTTTTTCCGGCCACGAAAATCAGCTGAACTTCCCTTCTGATTTTCTGCACCCTGACTGTGACATGTTCTCTAATTCCAGGGTAACTATTTTTTCCTCCCTCCTTCTAGTCATGGGCAGTGACATTGTAAGGATCAGATGGGTCCAGTCTATTAATACATGGCTCCGTGTCTGGTGTCACCATAATAACTTTGGGTTTTTTGACAATGGGATGGCCTACATGGCACCAGGTTTGCAGGTATCAGATGGGAGCCACCTTTCTCAAAGCGGGAGGAGGGTCTTTGCTCAGGAGCTTGCAGGGCTCATTGATAGGGCTTCTAACTAGATGTGAAGGGGGAGGGGGATATTATCAGGCTTGCCTCTGACAAGCTGTGGGAGGACACACAATGTGTAGAGGGATGGGGTGCTGGTGTGGGCCCTCCACCAGCTGTCCTGGGGCAGCTGAAGTCCTGTGGAGGTGAGTGGGAGGCTCCTGAGGTAGTGGGTGCCAGTAAGGAAATTTCAGCAAAACACCTTAAAGGAAATAATAGGTCTTCCACTAAGAAGGTGATGTGGTCAACAGCCCAGATGAAGTGCCTCTATACAAACGCACACAGCTCGGGCAACAAACAGGAGGAGACGGAATCTACCATGTTACTAGAAAGCTGTTTGCCATCACTGAAATTTGGTGGGACAAATCCCATTACTGGAGTGCGGCTATCAATGGCTACAGGCTGTTCAGAAGGGACAGATGGGAAAGAGGGGTGGAGGCATCGCCTTCTGTATCAGGAAACGGATAAAAGTGTGAAGAGCTGTCTTTGAAGAGTAGCCACAAACAGGTTGAAAGCTTGTGGATCAGAATAAAAGACTGAGGCAGCAAAAGGAACGTTGTAGTTGGTGTATACTAGAGGCCACTTGATGCAGGCTTCCTCCAGCTACAGGAGGCTTCATACTTAGAAGATTTCATCATACTGGGAGACTTCAACCACTATGACATCTGTTGGAAAAGTAGCATGGCAAGCTGTAGGCAATCCAGGAGACTCCTAGAGTGAATTGAAGATAATTTCTTAACCCAGCCAACAGACACCCCCACCAGAGGGGATGCAATAGTGGACCTGGCAATCACCAGTACAAGAGAGCTCATCAGTGATGTCAAGATCAGAGGCAGCCTGTGCAGCAGTGATCACATAGTGGTGGAGTTCAAGGTCTTGAGGGGCACAGGGCAGATAAGTAGTATAGTCAGGAGCCTAAATTTCAGGAAAGCAGACTTCCAGCTCTTCAAGGACTTAGTCAGTAGGACCCTCTGGGATATGGTCCTTGGGGACAAGGGAGCAGAAGAGAGCTGGCAAATATTTAAGGATGCTTTCCATAAAGCTCCAGAGCACTCAGTCCCCAGATGTAGGAAATCAAGCAGGGAAGGGAAGAGACCAGTATGGCTGAGTCAAGACCTGCTGGTCAAACTGAAGAGCAATAGGCAACTACACAGGCAGAACAAGCAGGGACAGGGAACATGGGATGCTGCCCGATTGTGTAGGGATGGGGTCAGGAAGGCCAAGGTGCAGCTGGAGCTGAACTTGGCAAGGGAAGTGAAGACTAACAAGAAGGGCTTCTACAGCTATGTCAATCAGAAAGGGAAGATTAAAGAAAGTGTATCCTGACTGGTGGTGGAAAATGGTGACCTTGTATCAACAGATGAGGCGAAGGCTGAGGTACTCAACAACTTTTTTGCCTCAGTCTTCTCTGACAACCATCCTCCTCAACCCTCCTGGGTCAATGGACAACAAGATGGTGACCAGGGGGGCAAACCCCCTCCCACTGTAGAGCAGGATAAGGTTTGTGACCACCTGAGGAACATGAACACATATAAGTCTATGGGACCTGATGAGATGCATCCCAGAGTCCTGAAGGAATTGGCAGATGTGGTTGCCAAGCCACTCTCCATGATATTTGAAGTCATGGCAGTCAGAAGAAGTCCCTCGTGACTGGAGGAAGCGTTACATTGTGCCCATTTTTAAAAAGGGTACAAAAGATGGCCCTGAGAACTAACGACCTGTCGGCCTCACCTCTGTGCCTGAGAATATCATGGAACAGATCCTCCTAGAGGCTATATTAAAACACATGGAGAATGGGCAGGTGATTAACGGCAGCTACCATGGCTTCACCAAAGGCAAGTCCCACCTGACCAACCTAGTGGTTGAGAGACTTGAGGTTGTTCAGCCTGGAGAAGAGAAAGCTCTAAGGAGATTTTATAGCAACCTTCCAGTACCTGAAGGAACCTACAAGAAAGCTGAGGAGGGACTTCTTATAAAGGCAGATAGTGACAGGACTAGGGGCAATGGCTATAAATGGGAGAGGGGAAGATTCAGACTAGTCAAAAGCAGGAAATTCTTCTCAACGAGGGTGGTGAGGCACTGGAACAGATTACTTAAGGAAGTTGTGGCTGCCCCATCCCTGGTGGTGTTCAAGGCCAGACTGGATGGGGCCTTGGGCAGCCTGATCTGGTGGGAGGTGTCCCTGCCCATGGAAGGGGAGGTTGGGACTGGATGATCTTTAAGGTCCCTTCCAACCCAAAACATTCTATAGTTAGAAAAACTTAGAAAAACTTAGAAAAACTTTTTAGTGCCTCACATTATAAGCGAAACATATATATTTGGTCAGGCCTACAGGCAGCACAGGCTTCTGAATTTGGACCCTCACAGAGCACATACTCAGGAGGCTTTCATAATTATGCTCACTGTTTAACATAGAGAAAGTGCAATATTTTTCTCAAATTCATTGAAACACTTCTGCTCCAGTCTCCACATATATCCATTAACCACCTTTTAAGGAACTTTTACTGACAGATGCACATAAGCTGACCATCCAACAGTTGCACAACAGAAGGAATGAAGTCAATAGAAAATTGAATTTAACACTGGTTTATTTTTCTCCCCATATGAATTTAGAAGTCAGGTATTAGTGAAATGTTCACTGATCTTAAGAAATGTTCATAAAAAAAAAGCAGCACTCTAAGGGAGAGAAGGTAAGGAAAAGAGACAGGGAAATACATAAAATAAAAGATTTTAGCTGAGAAAAAATTGTTGAACACTAGTAGATACCAAATAGAATTTAGAAACTTCTGGCCAGAGAGAAGCTCCAGGGATTTCTTCCAGACTGAACTTGTTTACAGGCTTCCGATAGCACTACAAAAATAATTCATCCATTATAAATATAGTCTTTTAAAATTATAGGCCAAAAATTGTTTGCATTCAAATTGATTTTGCAAATCTTAAATTAGTTCCATGATTTTTCTTTTCTGATACAGAGTCATCTCAGCACAAATGAGAGAAAGACAATGATGCTGAAGCTGAGCAGGATTTTACTGATGAGGATTTTTTCACTGAAAAATGCTGATGCATTGAACTAAATGATTCTTGGAGCTTACAGAGTTCAACAAAACTTTGACTGGGAAAGACTCTCATGTCTGGAATTAATCCTCTGATTAGAAACAGAAAGATAAAGACAAAAAAGACTTCTCACTGCAGGACAGTTAAATGAAATACCTAATGTCTGAAGTATGACTTTATGTAGATAATCTCTCATTTTCTTTTGCTGCATATATTTCTTCTTATACAGGTATGAGGGAACAGTGATGGAGACAGACACAGCTGAACTAGGTACTTTGGATGTGTAGCAACATTAAAGAGCCAGGGTCACACCTCAGCTCTTACTCATGCTTAGCAGTGAACAGAAACTATGAGTTTTCAGGTCCTGGTCATACCCAGACAATGAGACTTTTAGTTGAGATGGATAGTTACAGGTAACCCTTCTTCTGTACCAAAGAAACACCAAAATTCTGAAGTATTCCAGAAGTTGGAATTGCCATTTTATATTTGGACTTGAAGTAAATTTATTTCTGTGTTTTTCAGCTCTGAGAACTAGCCCTGTTGGTTGCTGTCTTTAGTCTTCTCACGCTGTTGGCACATTTTAAGCACTAGTGTGCTTTGCCCCATTTCTGAGAGGGCCATCAAGCTTCACATGCCCTCACATGTTATTAGAAACAACCAGCTTCCCCTCATCATTTTCACATTACCCTGCTATTTTCCTTTATTTACAGTTTGGTTTCCTGATGTGAACTACTTCAATTTTACTAGAAAGTAAGTCAAATCAAAGAAAAGAGTGAAAAACTGGGAACAAAGTTAAAGAGGAGGGAAGGATAAAGTAGGAGAAAGTTTTGTGGTACAGGAAAGTGATGAATCAAGAAAGACTCCTGAGAAAGCTGCCATACGTCTTCTCCTCAGCACTCACAATTTTCTCTCTCCATGAAATCTGCCAAAAGTTATGGAATTAAGCAAATATGTTATCTAAAAAAGTATGGCAATTCAAACAGTAAAACCTATTTGCCCTGAATCATTTTACACCCAGCCTACACAGTGACACAACTAACCACTAGCAGCAAGAGGAAAGTCCTGCTTTGAGGGCTTTTCCAGTGCTGGCATCAGGTAGCCTGTGATGTTCACTTTTCACTTACTGTTCTAAATAGCATGTCAAATCACTATATAAACCTTTTAACTATCAAGGTCATAAAACTTAATTCACCTTTGTTACTGATTGCATGAAAATTCAGTTGCTATGGAAGGATCAGCCAATTCTACTTTTTCACACTTAGGCAGTACTTGTTGGCAAGGCTATGAGTTAAGTGTCAAGAGTGGGTATCATACTATATAGAGGCAGAAAGGTTTACAGTCCACTCAATAGAGCTAATAAGATAGAAAATTAAGGGAAAAAGTAGCTGTTTATGTGCTATTCTTCTAGAATCCACGGAGGTGTCAGAAACGACCTTGCACCATTTCATAAGAAAAGGAAAGTCAGTATCACCAAGCCTGTTACGTGGAAGAAATTAATTTTTTTGGCTTTGGAGAAATTGGAATGTTGAAATGAAGTGAGATTCTTGTACGAAGAGGTTCCTTTTCTCCCTGTTTAGCCCAGTAATCGTTGCCTTCTTAGCTACAGAATCATATATAAAGCTCTTCATCCTTTTGCTTTGTAGAAGTTAGGTTATCATATTATAGGTTTCTGAAAAATTGTACCCAATGAGGTTTCAACTCCCTCCAATTTTCAATGAGACAGAGAATTTTAACTGATTTTAAAAGTAAGATCTATTTTTCTATTCTATGTACAACTTTTGGAAAATGTACTTGACTGTCAATGAATGTAGGTAGAATTTACGCTTCTAAGTACCTAAGTCACTTCGGAAAACGGAAATTCAGTGCTTCTGGAAATAGTACTTACGGTGTATTCACTGCCTTTTATTTTATGGTTAATAATCCTTGGAGAACCTATTTTAAAATGTACCTGTTTCATGTTATCTTAAAAACTATGCAGAAACTCTGTGAACATTCCTCTTACTGGGTGTCCTTGCCTTCCTGCTCTCCTTCTCTCTATTATTACAGAACCCTCATTGCACCTTTTAATAAATTAGATCATCTATATCTCAGAGAACGCACCATGTATCCCTGGGAATTTATACAGTGATTAGAACAATTGGGCCCTGATTCTGAACGGTGCCTTTGGGATTTCCTGTGATATCAATTATAAACAATAACAATCCTGCCCACCAACAACACTATCCTCCGTGTCACTCAGCTCCAATTGAACAATACTTTAAATTTCTCACCTCATTTTCAGTGGCCATGAGAAGAGTAGCAAAGAGTAAACAAACAGAAGATGACCTTTATGAGTAAAATATCTAAGCATAAAAAGATTAATCGACCCCTGTCAGCCAGTCATTAAATCAAATAAGAGCTTTTCTTGTACTTTTAAAGCTCAGATTTACAGTCAGGCAAATTGTGTAAAAAGGCTGGTAATACAGTGACGCCCAGTGCCACTGGGCTTTAGAAAGCTGACAGTTGCTGTAAAATAGTCATTAAACAACCTCTAGAAGAGACTCATCAGCAGATGCCCCCAGGTGAAGGAGAGAGAAAGCTGAGAGAATGAAGGAGAATCTAACATCTTAGCATGACTGAATTAAACAGAGCATATTATGCTGATTTTCAGAGTCAGCCCAGTAATTTAATTTTCATAGCAGTTCCTTTGATTGTAGCAACCATTTTATGAAACATTAATAAAACTTCTTTTTTATGTAGCACACATCCCTTTTCCATTTCATTAAGGAAAAAAGCAGGATGTACAAATTTGCTGACCATTAACTCTGTAAATGACAAAAACAAATGAAAGATTATTTTAATGCAGTACCACTGTGGTGGGTAGACTATATTTGGCTTCACAATAATTTTAGTACAAATTGGAAGAGACAAACAAACTGTACATGTTTTTGCTATATTGTACTGCAATGTCATCTCATAAATCAGAATAGACTACTGTGTGTGCATGTATGCACATATACTGCCTTTATATATAATTATAGTTAGTAATGATATATGCTTCATTGGAATTGATTCTTCTCTTGCTTTTACTGGCATAAATTACAGAGCTAATTGGAATTAATATCAACATAAAATGTGTGTAAATTAATAGAAGAGAGAATAAACGTAGTTACCTGCTTGGGCTAGTGGAATACATATATTATACGCCTGCAGTCAGCTATTGCCAACATTGTCCCAATTACATGTAAGTATCATGTGAAAAAATGTGAAAGCTTTGAAAATTTCCAACAGAGATCTATTCTACAAGTACATAAGAATTTACAAATATGTTGGGGAAAAAAGAAATAATTTATTTTTCTTCTGTTTCCCTCCTTCTATCCTGTCTTTCTGCAATTCCTTGCCTTTCTCTTTTTTTTTTTTATGTCTTCAATCTGGTTTGCAACTATATAAAGAGTTGAATATAAAAAGGAAACAGGGCAAAAGAAAACACAAGATAAAAAAGTTGCACTGACATTACATTTTCAAGTTCTTTTTGGGTAATGGTCCATTTATCTAGAAAACAGAATTCCCACTACACTTTTGCTTTGGAAAAGCAGCAAAATGTTTATTTTTTTCAATAAAAAATATCTTCTTTGAAAAAATACTGACACCTCTTTAACCAGAGAAAATACATTTTGTAGACAGGAAAGACATGTCACAGAAACATGTTCTCATTTGGTTACAAAATCTGTTTCTTTGTTAACTACCTCATTTAAATGCTGCCTCAAAGTCAGTCTCCTATCATAACAAATAGACACAGAAACTCATATGTGGAAATACACACATGTTTATATTTACCTATATGTATATTTATATGCATATTTATTTACACAAATACAAACATACAGTCACAGACAAACTATGTGTAAAAATTTAGACAATGAAGTATTCAATTGACAGGAATTGTTCAACATTAAGACTGCCTGCTCAACATTAACTCTGCCCACATATGATTGCATGCGTTTTTTAACTCATAATACTTAGTTTCATACAAAACAAAACCCCTAGTTGGTTAGCATATAGTCAGTGTTACGGCTTTTTGATATTTATTTTAGTGTTCCGTCATTCACCTCAGAGCCAGGGACCACCCTCTGAAATATGCTATGGAGTTTATTCATAGAAATGAAAGCACCAGCAGGAAACAGTCAGGTCTCACACAAACTTTTTGCGTGATCACTGCCAGATCACATTATCACTCCATTTCTCAAATTTTCATTAGTAAAATAGACATATATTGGTTAGGCTGTAAAGGTAGGGGTATCAGATTTCACTTTAATTTAAAATAAAAACAATAACCCAAGTTCCTCTAAAATCAACTTTCTTGTCAAGAACCAGAGAAGAGCAACAGATGCTGTTAGACCTCTTCATTTACACTCCCACTAAAGTGGAACACACAGGGCTTTGAATTTGGTCTTTACTGAGAGACTCCAGGCAAGTCACATAGATCGTGCACCTACTTTGGGGATGTCAGGTGGATAATGCTCACTTGGAGGAAATCTACCTTATGCTCACAGCGCTTAGGTTTGTTTTATAGTCCTTGTATAATAGATTGCCCATCTGAATAAGACTTTTACAAGAGTGAGTGATAAGGCATCTAAGTTTTATTTAATTTTGATTTGAAACAGGAAATTTCTCTCTTCAGTATCCTCATATGTAAAATGAGGGTAAAGTTTACCCCTTTGCAAAGCAGTTTTAGATCATCCTGTGACATATATGGTTTGAAAATGTCATAAACCTCCGATAGATTCATTTTTGCCTACTCAGTATCAAACCCACAGAAACTGAACGGACACATAAATTATCTTACAAACTGTGGCTGCTTTTTCTGTTTTTTTCCCTTCTCAAAGTTTTATCATGCAACAATAATCTGGGAAACACGTCTGTTACATGTGGAAAATACTTATTACATGAATAACTACTATGCATTCACTGTGACTTTTTATGTAGGATTACATTCCTACACAACCACTTTTTAGTGTTTTGCTTATTACACAAAACGCATTTTATTGCAATCATATCTTTTGTGTGTTATTGTGTGTTTGTGTGCAAGTGTGAGAGAGTTTTGTATTATTTAACATTGTATAATTTTAAGTATTAGCTTTGATTTATTCAGTAAAGCATCTAGCAAACACACATACGAAATGTTTAAAAGTACTTTTCCCAGAAAATTCCAGGAGGATTTGCATAAAGTTTCTTCATCTATTGTACACAAATACCTCCTCTGATTATATCCAACACACTAACCCTTTATCTCACATTCTAATGGAAGGATATTGCAAAACAAAATTCGTTTCTTTGTAAATAAGTTAGAAAATTCATATTACAGTCTTTAGAGCTTTTACTCAGAGCAAAGAATTTTGCAAATGACAGAAAAAAATGTTGCAATTTGCAGTACATCACAAATTTTGATGTAGACTAGAAAGGCAGAATATGGCACCATCTTTACTGAGAGAGTTTTAAAAAGGTGAATTTATATTCATCGTATCTGCTGTTTTCACAAAAAAAAAAGTGCCAGTTTTTTTCTGTTGAAATCATTCGGCATGACACTAAAACAGGAGTTGAGCATTTCTTTTTTGTCTGGGGGAGGCATATAAGCAGGTTAATGGACAACAGCAAAAGTAGGCTACTGAAATTTATTAGGCAAAACTTTTGCCAGAATCTTGAAGTGATACTTACAAGTTCCTGGTACATTACAGTAAAACTCCTCAAACAAGGAGGAACAACTTTCGTTACAACAGGCAGAATTGCAGATAAAGAATCAGAAAAACGGAAAGAAAATAGTGGGTTATTTTGCCATGTACTAATAATTTCTTCCAAAAGACATTAAAGAAGACAAAAAAAATAAAGGTAAAATTTCAAGAAGTTAAGTTATGTGGGGCTGCAGTATCTCAGAAGTTTAATCTGCACTACTAGTCACATAAAAAAACAGATGCTGGCTTCAGTATTTTCTTGTAGTGTTGTTTTTGATTGAAAACTTTGTGAATGTTTGTGATATAGCTGAAAGCCTATTGGCAGATGAGCATCTCTTGCTATAGTCTCCATCATTATTTGCCTGTCTTGTCTATTAACGAGCACTATCATCCCATCGTAAGATGACAGCTGCAACACGTACTCAGGCGCAATAAACAGCTAAATGAGGCGCGCAGCAATTTCACTTGTCACCAGAGCCCTCGGCACGACTGGCTGCACAGCTTGATGCATAAATTCATGAGGCTGTTGCATATGATGGAGTATGCCTGGCTGAAAGAGGTGATGGATAGCAGGGCAGCTAAAAATGGCCATCACCTTGACTCTGTCAGGACATTTTTTAAAAGTACCCTATCAGCTCTCTTGCATTCTTTCATATACACTATCCCCAAGCTATAGGCTTTTGAAAGTACCGATATAAGATTTTTCCTTACTGAAGGTTTTCAGATCTAAAGTCAAGTTTCTTCTTAGGTTCACTGCGTGCAATATATGGTACTAACACGCAGAGTGAAATGGCACTATAATAATTGTTCATTCAACACACAGCAGAGTCATAAGGTTAAACGTTAACAACAGAAATTTTCAATTTTCTAGAGGGTGTAAAAAATGCTGGTAAAGTACGTATGTACACATATAAAAGAAAAACATGTGAAGTCTCATGCAAAAGTGCATTCAGTCAAGTACATGCATACAAAATTACGCTTTACAGAAAGCTATGGAAGGTGTTCATGAGTACATTATGGTAATTATATGTTATGCAAAATGAATACAGGTCAAAATAACTTACTCTTACATACCGTTAGATCTGAATTAACAACACATTTTCTAATAAGTTAGTGAAACTGAAGGAAAAACTACAACAGAGAAAAATGGACCTAATCCTTATGACGTTTCCAAACGAAGCCCAAAACTTGAGTTGCTGTAAACACAGTATTTGATGTCCCAGTGAAATTCATTGTGACCCCTCTATCTGTATTACTGGAAGTCACCTAAGGAAGACAAATACCAAAGCAACAAAATCAATGAAGCAGTTTCCTGCAAAGCTTTATGCATTAATCTCTATCACACAGAGAAATATACACCACTACATGAAAAGGAAGTCACTTGTTCTCTCATAAAAGAGAAAACCCTTGGTAATAAGCAATTAATAAAGTTGTCATGATTAGTTATGCAAGTATGAATCAATGTTCATGATAAAAATGACCACTTTCATGGCTTTATATATCTATGATTTAGTGGTACTGCAAGCATAATTGACACATCTAAGCCTACACAACTGTTGTGGTCATTTTCTTAACATAGCTAAAGGCAGATTTTAACAGAGGGTGAGCTTCCCTGCCTTGCACAGACACACAGAGGCATCTGCATACAGAGTGTCTTCTCCTTATGATTCTTTCTCACCTGTTTCAAAACCCTCTTCCTGCTCTTCTTGTCTCCTGTCTGTAGTAGGAGTTTAGACTTTTCCTTTTTGCAGGCCTCTGGCAGAAGTGCCCTCACACCTGGACGTGAGTCCTCCAGGCTGGCAGCAGCCTCAGCAAGGTGCCACTGTGCCTGCTTGCTGCCCAGGTAACCAGGTGTCAGGAAAGGACCCTGAGGGGGAGACTTTGGTGACACTTCTGGTACACTAAGCTCTTACACCCTGCAGCTGCTCAGGTACTTGTAGCTGTGATGTCCAAGCACATCCCTTGGAGGCCCTGAGGAGGTACAGTTGCAGCACTGTGTCTTTCATTTTCTCCACCATCCCAAATGTGGGTTAGGGAGTTTTGGCATCGTATCAAGATGCCATTCTCCTACCCACAAACTCCTCTGGGCACTGGCAGCAGCTCATGTGCTTGAAGTGCATCACCTGGATTTCTAAGGTTGTGATTTTTTATTACACTTAGTGATGCATCTTAGAGAAACAAAAAAAAAAAAATTAGATGCCTAAATAGTGATTTAAGTGACTGATTTTCAATATGGCATGCTGCCATCTGGTGGACAATGCTCCAATCTATCACTTGACCAGAGCTGTGAAGAGGTAGGGCAAGGAAACAAAGAGGTGCCTGGAGTTTAGGGGTCCTCTGCAAAAGAGCCTGGATCCAGTGCAAGTCTTCACTCTCCAAGGAAACCACCTCTGCAAAAACTGGGAACCCCTCCTTCCTCATGACATTGAATCCAGAAAGTGTTGGCTTATTTTCATGAGGCCTTTGGGAAAAACATGAAGAAAAGCCTGTCTTTTATATCGTCGGGGAGAAAAAAAAGGCATTGCAGTAGATCAACACTGAAGTTGCAGCAGACTGAGCACATTTGCCTTGTGGGCTGTCTTCTGGCTCACTTAGTAAGTAAGAGAACTGCCTCCAATAGCAAAGTCACACCCTGAGAAGAAGCAGCAAATGAACACTTGAGCACTCAGATAAGCTTAAAAGTAACCCCAGAAAATGATGTATTTAGGGAATTTTTAAATTACACAAAATAAAGTGTCTAGATAGGTGGAATTGTACACCTTCCATCAGAAGAACCTTGCAAGCACAATACGAGATTCTGAAATCCAGACAGTTTCAAGTCCTCAAGAAACCCAGTACACAGCTTGGGAAGTTTGATGAAAGTGGAAGGAATAGGGGCATGGAAATTAACTGCACTTTAGAGGCTGGTTATTTATCCCTTATTTCAGTTTTCCTGGCAATACTTTCACAAAAATATGGCAATGAAGCTTTTATCAACCTTACATTTACTGTCCTGCATATTAGGACTCAAGGAAAGTGATTAGTATAGTACAACATGCAGCCTAAGAGCTGCTGTAATTCAAGAACTGCCCAAATGCTATCAAAAGTAAGCAGAAAAAGAGACTTGTGTCTCATGGTATGTGTGTATCAAGTTCTTTACAAAACATTCTTACACTTTGTCCTAAACACAGTAATCAAGTTTCCCACTGAGAGACTTGAAGATCAAGACTAGGGGCCAAATTCTGCTCTTATAGTTACATGTTCACCTGTGTAACTGACAGCAGAATTTGCCCTTAGGACTTTAAACTTGATCTGCTATTCGATGGGCAGCTCATGCACTGATCTGAGCACCAGAGTGACGTGCTCCTGTCAACCGGTGAATCAGAGGAATTGCTGCTCTCATACGGAGGAGGAATAAAGCTCCTTGTAAATTGTTCCTGAAATCGCCTCACACTTCTTTCTAGCAAGGATGAGCAGATTCAAACACAAAATTCAACACAAACTTAAATAATGCTTAGATATCAGGAAGACAGATGCCATAGAAATACAAGTTGGTTGATGATTAATTGAGTTTGCCTTCCACTTAGGACACACTATGATAAAAGGAGCTAGTGAGGAGAAAAGAGAGAAATTTAAATGAAAAAATACATGAAGCACACATAAATATGTACATACTGCATATAAACAAAGCAAATTTAGACCAGCTTCTGCATACTTCTTCACTGGCTAATATAGAAACTGCACAGAAGAGAAAGCTATTCTTTTTAAAACTGCCTTCATCCTCTGAAACAAAAATGATCTAATATAGGCAGGGCAAAAATATTCATTTGCTCAGATTACCTTTACAACAACTACAGAATTGTCTGTTGAATTCTACATAGATTAGCAGCTTTGTGCAGAGGAATATATTTCTCCAAATTTACTGCTTTGCATAAAATTAGTTAACACTGAACATGAACTGTTAAAATGTGTGTAGTAGAAAGAGAATGTGGGACACTTGGGGAAGACTGCTGAGTTAATTTTAGATGTGGGTATACTCCCCTCAGCAAACCTTAATCCCATTTGAATAGCACTTCCAATCATGATTTACTATGCTGTGTTATCACGCAGGGAGTCTGTCCTGTATGGAAATAAGTAGAATACCCTCATGCAGCCAGGCCAATTTCTTGCCGAAAACTTCCTTCCCTGATATGATGCTCCTCTCCTTCCTGTTGCCTATCCACTACTAGCCCATCGAGCCAGCACTTAGAGGAGAGGAAACTGTTTTTGGCCAGTGTTTTCCTCATGCTGCAGGGCAGCAGTCATGCCAAAATCCACTGTGGATCTGGGGCTGGGATAGCCCAAGCGGTTTGAATGTCTAAATTAAAGTAAAAGGTATGAAACCAATACCTGGAAGATGGAGATCCGTGTTTACTTTGCAAATCATATGTGACTGCTGCTATAGTTTCTTCAGTGGGGAAATACGACAAGAAGATTTTCCCATGTAAATTGGCCAAAAATTTTTTTGGGTGGTATCTTGTGAGTACGTGATCTTTAAACCGGGGAGGTACGACATGAAAAGTTTTAGTTGTATATATAGCAGTCTTGTCAATGACTTGGTTATGAACTGCTACTGTTTCTGTGATGCTGTACTCTGCAGAAAGACAGAAGAAAAGTCCCTTCCTTGAGGTGACTTCCTGCCTCTACTTAGGTAACAGAACAAAGAAAGTAAACACTTCTTTTTTTTCTCTTAGGTGTAAGGTTCCTTTTTGACTAGAAAAGCACTTATAAAACTCATTGCACTGATCAAGCCTGTTCCTGTAAATGTAAAAACACACTGTTTTTAAAATACAAGTCACAATATTGACATCATGGCTTGACTGACTAAGAAAAGAGGAAAACCAGAATATTTAAAAAACACTTTTATTGTCTTAGTTTGTTCTTTATTTATTCGTAAGTTATTCCATTTTCAAGGTCAACTGTTTGATAGAACACTTGTAAAGATATTCCCTGGATGTATTTTTGAGAGGAAAAAAAATAAAACCAGTTTGTAAACAAATGAAATAAAAAGTGACAGAACATGATATCAGACATGCAACATTTGTGACAGATGAAACTTGCAAAGATTGCCCACAGACTTCAGAATGTCTCCTTAGTTATCCTCTGAAGACTGCTCCTGGGTTCCCCTGGACATTTCCAAAGTATCTTCGTTCTAGTATCTTCATTGAATTTCTAAAACTAAACACAGTAAAATTAACATACTGTAAACTGCCCAAGAGGTTACAATGGGCATCTCACATGCTTGGCAGCATGTAGCTTCTCCTTAATAGAAATCTTCTGAATTAAAGAACTTAACCTCAAATTCTGTCTTTTCTCTAATTTTCCTCTCAAAGACTCTTATTCCTTCTCCTGCCTTAAAAAATCCCAACTAAGCTATTATCACAACAAAAAAATAATCCTGAGAAATTCCATAACTGGTTTGTGAATTGTAGAGTGGTAGTTGAGGCTCATCTCCTAATCAGAACCTGATAATTTCCCATCTCAATTACTTTTGCCATTTTAATGCTAAACAGCCCACAACAGGAAAGGGACAAGATGGACTCTTAAAAGAAGATATAAACAGACCTTTCCTCTTTACCAGCATCTCTCAGCTGCCTCAATAGGTCCGGGCAAAATCTTGTCCAAGTGTCCGATCCTGAAAGTTAAAACGACATCAAGAACCACCTTCTTCCACCCTCAGACTTAGATCTCCAGAGCCTGTTTATATTTCTTGTCTACTTGCAACTGCTATGGTAAGTCCAAGAAAGCTCTGAACAATTTTCCCCACCGCGATAGACAGGAACAAAGCCTTCTGCAGCAAATAGTGGATGACGAGTAAACAGGTTCATGAGCTCTGGGAACACTAGCAGTGCTGCAGCCAGAGTAGCAGACAGCATAACATACAGTTAAAGAGTAAGAAAAATATATTTACTTTTGCTCCTTTAACTTTTGATGTGTTTGAAAAGGTTATGAAGGAGATTTTAGCGCAGAAGGATCCAAAACAATTGACCCGCAGGCAACACAGTTGCCCCACAGATAAAGGGAAAATGAATTTCAGAATATCCATATCAGAGGAGGCATAATTGCGAAGAACGTGATCCCCGAACAATTATTAATAAACAGAAAAAAACATCACATGATGCTAACTATGCTGAGAAGCATAGTTTCAACAAATACAAGTAATTTTTCCTATTAGATTTTCAGTACTTACTAGTAAATCCCAAACAACTAATGGAATAACCTATAACCTGAACCAAATCAAGAGGGGCATTTTGCAAATTTTGGAGTATTATTTGTCTCAGCTTGCACCTCACTTGCATTAATGGTATAAAAGCCACAGTCCCTAATGCTAAAAATAGGGCAGTATAGTATATACTATTTTTTACTAAGTATGAGGATTGTTTTGTTTCAGGGGGGTTTTGTTTGCTTGGGGTTTTTTTTGTTTTTTAATGAATAGTGCCTGGAAGGTGCAACAAGAGAACCAACTACTGTGTTAAATCAATATTGTGTCTTGTAAAACATATAACAGTACTAGAAAATAACACATAATGTGAGAAAAATCTGGCCATGGTGCATTTCTTTCTCTATGGAATGATACAGAATGTAAAATATTTACTTCTTTCTCCTTTCAATTTAAACACTACTTTCTTCTGAGATTATATTCAAAAAATATTTTAGCTGGAGGAATTAAGGTAGAATGCTTGTAAGCTGCTAGATATGTAGACTCTTAAACAAAACAGAAGGGATTAAGAAAAATAACTGTGAGGCTTTTTGCCCATTCTCCATCAATAAAGTCCTGTTCTCCTCATCTTTGTACTCCACCACTCTATCCCAATTGTACAGCCTAATTGCAAAGAGATTTCATTGCTTCAGTAACCCAAGTGACATATGCTTTTCTTGACAGTTACTGTAGTTACACTGTTTCTGCCTCTCACTATTCTTCTTCTTTGTGAAATGTTTATTGATATTTCTAATACCTATGGACCAGAGTCGTAGTAGGTTCCCTAGACCTTTTTCTTTATGTAAGAGTAAGGAGGTTTTGTAAGGTTTCCTTTCCATTTAGGATGAAAAATACAACCTTTTGAAGCTTTAATGAGAGGGAATATGAATACGAAAAGTGCACCAGAATGGTTCAAGCTCCCACATGTGTTGTATGGGAAATTAGATTCATTTCACTTCTCCTTCTCTCCTGCTCTATGTCTTTCATGTGTGCCCTAGCCAATGTTCTTTTCTATTTTGGGAGGGCTACCTTTCAAGAGGGACTATAAACTTATGCATAAATTAATCTTTATTGTCTCAGGAATTCAAACTTGGGCCTCCTATATCCCAGTTAAAAATCAAAAGTTGTTTGGCTAGAATGTCCATCTTAAGTTCATTTTTTGCAGAGCAGGTTTCCAACAGGAAATAAAACACTGGTCACAGAACTCTCATGTAATCTGGAAGATTGAATACAAGACCCCAGCATGAACCATGAGATGGGGGGGACTTTATTTGGTCCTTCTTATATCTCAAGTGAGCAGGACTGTCAGACTATGAACTACTCTGAGATCTCCCTCTTGTCTGACTGGACTTTCCAGCATGCAGCCAAGAAACTTTTCATGAACATATTTGTGCCAAAGTGATACGCACCAGCAGTTTGTGTCACTCTTGTCAGACTCATTCTTCCTTTGGCAATACCTCTTTGACCAAAACACGCTGAACAGAGCACAGCTGTATGTCCCACATATAAATTTGGTTTTACTGACTGGTATCTACTGAACTAAACTCTGACTGACATAAACAAAAAAGTTATATTCTCTTCTATTTCACATAGATTTTATGCTGCACTCATCGCTGTACTGCTGCCAGCACCGTGTCAGTGATGCATATATGAATCAGTACAAACCATTCACAAGTTCTATATTTAAAAGGCTCCGGATGTAGCAGTTCTTCCAGCCTCGTCAGATGTTCGGAGGCGGGTAGGCGTGAAGGGAGGGGAGGGGAAAGAAGTGTTCTGCTTCGAATTCCCACCAGTTTGTTTTGACATCTTGCTTGTACTGAAGTGGCTGGAGCTCACTCGGTGGCTCGCAGAGAGTTGTGTGTTGCCAATCTGATATGATGACTCTGCATACACCGCCAAAAATTGTAGTGGATTTTTCAGCTCAGATCACAGAGCAAGCTCATGTTTAATTGGGTAGCTACTATCATCCCAGCTCTTTTGTGAGATGTTGCTACTTTACATGTGTATCTCTGTGTTTTACAAGCAAATGGCAGGCATTTTTTTCAGATACTTTGCCCAATTATATAAGATTGTTACGAGTATGTAGAAGAAAGAGAGCTGTTCTGGAGAGAGAGCTGAAAAAATGAGTGACTCCAGCTCCGTGTGCACTCCAGACTTGGCAGAAAGCCCTTTTGTTATTTTCCTAATTCACAGTATATGAAGAAAATAAAAGCATAGCAAGGGGAAGGGATGGAACTGCCAAAAGTGGAGGTAAGAAAGCCAGGCAAGAGGAAAATCTTGGGGTTATTGTTCTTCATAAAAGGGAAATATGGTGAGGGTGTTATTCAGATGTTCCTCTTTGCCTTAATTTTCTATTTCTACATTGTGCAGTAGCACACTCCTATGTCCTAAAGGCATCTGCCCTCTGAGAATCAGTTCTGTTTCGCTTGTGCCATTACTATAGGCCTAGTGTCTGATACATGATTGAGACCTGACTCATAAATAAGAGCTACTATAAATTTAAGCCACTGCCTTGTTTAATCCCCTTTTGCCCGCACAGCGAGGAAACTGACTGGAATTTATTGCCTTGCGTATTCTCCCTGATTTATTCAGTCAGGAGCCTGCTTGCATTTTCCTCTATTTGACATTATTTTATATCTTGTAACATAATATATTTTCATTATATTTTAATATACCATGTGGTAAGTGCAACCACACAGCAAAATTCTGGGAACTTTCTGCTTGTGCTGTTATTTCTGGTGTACAATAATATCTGCTACATGATGAAGACCTGACTCATAAACAATAGCTTAGGTCACTGCCTTATTTATTTCCCTGAACAGGATGGCCAAGGAACTAATGGCTTAGTAATTTATTTGACATTTGTATCAGGATAGTACGATCTATGCCCCTGCATAGGAATGCAGAGCTCATCTGTTGACCTAAACTATTAGCAAGTGTAGGAATTTGCATTAAAACACTGAGAATGTTGTGCTGACTCAATTCTGTAGGTGCAGCCTTTTAATTCTAACGGAGTGTGAGAAGAGTGTGTCGTCTTCTTCACAGGTGAAAAGAGTTAGAGACCTTATGAGGAAATCTATGAGAACAGACAGGCTGGAGAAAAGACAAGGTTGAGATTTATGTGTACAGTGTCACAAGTTTAAGAAGTCTTTGAACAGGATAGGAACAGTGTGAGCTCATACAATCCAAGAAGTCTGTTCCTATATATTGTTCATTTTGCTTTCAAAATCACAATGAGTGCTTGTTTATTTTTTTTCAGAAACTAAATGTTTTCTCCTCAAATTAAATTTTTTTAGAAGAAAATGCCACAGAAAAATGATTTTCAGTGAAAACAATTTTTAATTTTTTTCTAACTTCCCACTGTGCGAATTAATTTCTGTGGCAAAGCAAAAAGCTAAAATGAGAGAAGGTGCAATAAGAGAAGTTAAGAGCCTGAATAATTACCAGGCTTTTAAAAAAATATTTTTTAAGTTTGAAACAGAAGTTACTTTCATAATTTCTGCGTAAGGGAGAGCTCCACAGAGAGACAACACGAACAACTTCAGAGTCACAGATGTGGAAGAGAGGAGAGGTTTTCAGAAGAGTCACCTCTGCAGTGTGGGTCAGGTACCGGTGCTTTAAGTCCATGGGCTACAGCAAAGGTGGGGACATCACTGGGTGCAGCGACTAACTAGGCAACACTGGGGAATATTTTGGGAGAGAAGATTTCAGAAGCCAAACAGCCTGATGAAGAAAGAAAAGCCCTAGCTGTAGACAGCCAAAAGGCCAGTAGCAAGCTCATTCTGAAAGTTGAAGGTGATGCACTGTCCTGCACCAGAGCAGGGAGGGTTTTGTTTGGAATCCCCCTGACCCAAGATTAAGATGCAAACAAGATCAAATGCTGTACATCAAAATCTTTCTTTAGTGTAAAAGGAAGTAGATGGAAAGCAAGATAAAGGCTTAAGAGATTGGAAAGAGAGGAACAGAGATGGAAAATTTAAGTAAAGGTTAAGGATGGTGTCGCAAGAATAGTCACCACTGTGGTTCCATGGTCACTTCAAGAGTTGGTGTCTCAGGGGTCCCATGAATAGTTGGTGGTGAGCAGAGGCAAGTATGGGCTTTTGGCAGGTTCTTTTATTCCTCTTCTTGGCTGAGGTTGTCATAACGATTGCACTTACCAAAGATACTGCACACCTTTACCCATCTGTGAAAGTGCACTTGCTACCCTGTGTCTCCAGTGATCACATGTGCCCCCTTGTTGATCCACTGCAGAGTGCTGTTTTGGTGACTTTGTGATTTTGGTGGCTTCCTGTGTCGCAACTTGGCAATCTTTGAGACAAAAAATATTCCAATCCAGTTCCTTACATGCACTCACGCTGTTACCAAGATTAGTCCTGTATTCTTCCTGGGTTCCTTATGGGCTTTCACCATAGTGCAGATGAGGCAATTGTCTCCTAATGTTAATGCCCAAAACTAAGTTATATGACAACATTTACTAACTTCAAGTATTATTTCCAGTCTTGTACAAGCAAAAGTGATTGCCATTGTACTGGCTATAGTTCCTATAGGTATCTGGAAAGAATAATTTTTGGAATAATTCTGGAGAAGATGATGCAAGCGCCAGATTTATAAGAGCTCAGTGGATAGGACTTCCCCCTGGGATGACAGAAATATACATCCTGTGCCAAATCAGAGACTTCATCCCAAGACAGTCCTGACCACTAGGCTCTTAGATATTCTGGAAAATCCTTCCTTCAGCCTTCCTGGATGCCTAAGCTTATATCCTGGGTCAAAAATACCCATGTTAAAATAATGCCATAAACTCCCTCCTATTGGTGTTAAATGTTCTGGCTTCAAGAAATCAGCATATTCTGTACACATGAAAACAACTTTACTTGAAAATGCTTGATCAATTTGAGTCAAAAATAGCTGATTATTTGCAATATGTATGTATTTTGATAGCAATATGTAGGATTAAATTTACAAGCATTAAGACATTATTAGTTTGATAAAAAAACACCACATCTGAAAACTATTAATCTAATAATATCTAATTGCCTACCAAATCTGAGCAGTCTGCCATTTGCTTGTTTTCAGCAAAGCAAAGTTTGATCTGATTTTAGAAGAATGGTAGTTTCTCTTTCTAGTGATTTTTTTAGTAGCGAATGTAGCATAAAGTCTGTGCTGCAAATACAGTTTATTGTAAGGGAATGCGTATTGATGTATTGCCCTAAGAGCATAGCAAGAAAGGTTTTAAGTCTCATCAGGCCTAAGAAATATTTTTCACATGCATGTTATTGCCATCTTTTTTCACGTGGTATTAATACTAGAACATTTATGAACTTTCCTTAATTTTTCACTCTACAGAGTAATGTTCTTTGGACTTTGGCTGTTGAATCAACATACTTAGATTCTCTGTTTCTCTTTGCACTAATTTATTCACTTAAATAGGTGAAGCAGATCATATTATTCTTCTTGTTCTGTGACCTACATATACCTTCATTATTTCCCAGTCTAAATACGTTGGTACTCATACATAAAATCTATGAGGTTATGTACTTTTTTATTTCTTTTAACCACTTTGTTACCTTTCTTGTCCATCTACTTTCTTAACCTCTTGCTCTGAACTGCTGGATTAGGTCTGGCTTCTATTGAGTTAGTTTTCTTCAGAGCAGCCTACATGGTGCTGTGTTCTGCATTTGTGACTAAAGCAGTGCTGATAACATGCTCCAAAGGGATACTCCATGACACATAATGTCATGTTCACCCATAAAAACTGAGTGGAGGGACATTCTGTGGAGGTAGCAATTGCAGACATGCTGGCTGGACATCAGCCTTTTTATGGAAGGTGGCAAGTGATTGCCTTTGTACAATTTGGTTTATTTCTTCTTCTTTCACAGAATCACAGAATCACAAGGTTGGAAAGGACCCATTGGATCATCGAGTCCAACCGTTCCTAACACTCCCTAAACCATGTCCCTAAGTACTTCATCCACCCGTTCCTTAAACACCTCCAGGGAAGGCGACTCGACCACCTCCCTGGGCAGCCTGTTCCAGTACCCAATGACTCTTACTGTGAAGAATTTTTTTCTGATATCCAACCTGAACCTCCCCTGACGGAGCTTCAGGCCATTCCCTCTAGTCCTGTCCCCTGTCACTTGGGAGAAGAGGCCAGCTCCCTCCTCTCCACAACCTCCTTTCAGGTAGTTGTAGAGAGTAATAAGGTCTCCCCTCAGCCTCCTCTTCTCCAGGCTAAACAACCCCAGCTCTCTCAGCCGCTCCTCATAAGACTTGTTCTCCAGCCCCCTCACCAGCTTTGTTGCTCTTCTCTGGACACGCTCCAGAGCCTCAACATCCTTCTTGTGGTGAGGGGCCCAGAACTGAACACAGTATTCGAGGTGCGGTCTCACCAGTGCCGAGTACAGAGGGAGAATAACCTCCCTGGACCTGCTGGTGACCCCATTTCTGATACAAGCCAAGATGCCATTGGCCTTCTTGGCCACCTGGGCACACTGCTGGCTCATGTTCAGTCGGCTGTCAACCAGCACCCCCAGGTCCTTCTCTTCCATGCAGCTCTCCAGCCATTCTTCCCCCAGTCTGTAGCGCTGCATAGGGTTGTTGTGCCCCAAGTGCAGGACCCGGCATTTGGTCTTGTTAAACCTCATCCCATTGGTCTCGGCCCAGCAGTCCAGCCTGTTCAGATCCCTTTGCAGAGCCTCCCTACCCTCCAGCAGGTCGACACTTCCTCCCAGCTTAGTGTCATCTGCAAACTTGCTGAGGGTGCACTCAATGCCTTCATCCAGGTCATTGATAAAGACATTGAACAGAGCTGGACCCAGTACTGAGCCCTGAGGAACTCCACTTGTGACTGGCCTCCAGCTGGAGTTAACTCCATTGACCACCACTCTCTGGGCCCGGCCATCCAACCAGTTTTCAACCCAGGAGAGTGTGCGCCTGTCCAGGCCAGAGGCTGACAGTTTCTGAAGCAGAATGCTGTGAGAAACTGTGTCAAAGGCTTTACTGAAGTCCAAGAAGACTACATCCACAGCCTTTCCCCCATCCAGTAGTTGAGTGATTTTGTCATAGAAGGTGATCAGGTTAGTTTGGCAAGATCTGCCTTTTGTAAACCCATGTTGACTGGGCCTGATCACCCGGTTCTCTTGCGTGTGCTTCATGATAGCACTCAAGATCACCTGTTCCATGACTTTCCCTGGCACTGAGGTGAGACTGACAGGCCTGTAGTTCCCCGGATCCTCTCTGCAACCCTTCTTGTATATGGGCACAACATCAGCCAGCCTCCAGTCTAGTGGAACTTCCCCAGTCAGCCAGGACCTCTGGAAGATGATGGATAGGGGTTTGGAAAGGACATCCGCCAGTTCCTTCAATACTCTTGGGTGGATCCCATCCGGCCCCATAGACTTGTGGACGTCTAGCTGGGCAAGCAAGTCTCTAACCGCCTCCTCTTGGATCACGGGAGCCTCAATCTGCCCCTCTAACTCTTGGATTTGTAAACAGAAGGAACAACTTTCTTTGCTATTAAAGACTGAGGCGAAGAAGGCATTAAGTACCTCAGCCTTGTCCTTATCCCCTGTCACTGTTATTCCTTCTGCATCCACTAGAGACTGGATATTCTCCCTCGTCTTCCTTTTCCTGTTAATGTACTTGTAGAAAGACTTTTTGTTGTCTTTCACAGACTTAGCGAGTTTTAATTCTAGTTGGGCCTTGGCCCTCCTGATTTTTTCCCTGCACGATCTCACTTTCTTTTGCATATTAAGCAACCTTTCTCTTTACTGATGATTTTTCTTACCCTTCTGATTCTCTGCTCTGTCTTGCTGGAGGGCTGGTGGTGCCCTGCTGCACCAAAGCCGCATACCTGTTACACAGCTCTCCTTTCTTATCTATATTTGAGGATTTCCTAAACAGTTGAAGTCCACCTGGGGGAAAAAGAGAGACCAGCAACTTTGTCAGCTTCTTGGTGATATTTTCAGTTTTCAGGACCCAGTTGTATTGCTCTCAAAAGGGTATGAAAATTGGTGTAATTTTTGATGATTTTATTCCTTTTTCTCTGTTATGTCAAAGACTTGTAGGAGATACTGTGAAAGACATGAGTTACTGAACCATTGGTTCAAGTCATGCTGTCAGCTCCTTCTCCTTTTCTGTAGCCTGAAATCAATAAAACGATGGAAATTGAAAAGGTTCATAACTTACCAGTCCACATGAAAATCTTCCTCTACATGAGCTATAAAAATTAAGATGAAATAATCCAGGACTATCTTTTTCAGGAATGGAAAGCATTTGAGCAGTGGCTGTTTAGCCATCCCCGTATAAGTGAGGTCCATTGTAGATGGTAACACGGAGAAATAAGATGTGCCAGTTCTGCTGTTTTGTGGAAAGGGATGGAGAGATACAGAGACTGTGTAATTTTGTGGCTACTATCAACCTACTTAAAATTATAATTTTCCTCAAACACTGCCATTAGCAATTCTAGAACAAGAATTAAGAATGAATATGGACAGGGCTTGAAGATGACCTGACTCTGCAAGGACAAATGGCAAAAGAGTAGCTATTCATTTTGGCAAAAAAATCACTTACCTTCACTTCGTTTCCAGAGGCTGAAATTCAGAAATCATATCTTTTGCTGTTTACAACCCAAGACCAGACACTTTTAATTAATTTTAAAGTTATTTTTGGCTGTTTCCAATGTATTTTGGTTTGGGTTTTTTTTTTGGTTTTGGTTTTTTTTTTGCTATAGTGATTATCCTTTTATCTTCCAAATGCTGTACTACTATTTCTAATGCACTCATAGTTCCTAGAGAGGCCAGTGATCATCAATCACAAACTCCCCTGCTGCTTGAATCACACAAACACTACTCACGTCCCAGTCAATGTCTGGTCTTGTAGTACTAGAAATATTAATAGTTTAGACTTTAGTATCTCTTTATCAATAAGATATGTTTATATTATCATGAATTAAATTAAACTGTTGGTGAATCTTATATTTGAATGTTATTATAACTGAGTATTTGGTCAACAATGAAAACCCTTTTTGTTTTCCAAAATATGAATAAAACAGAGGGAAAGACAAAGAGAAGATTAAAACGGAAACAAAACAGAAAAAAAACCCAAAATTAAAGTCTTATGAGGAGTAGCTGAGGGAACTGGGGTTGTTTAGCCTTGAGAAGAAGAGGCTGAGGGGAGATCTTATTGCTCTCTACAACTGTCTGAAAGGAGGTTGTAGAGAGGAGGGAGCTGGCCTCTTCTCCCAAGTGACAGGGGGACAAGACAAGGGGGAATGGCCTCAAGCTCCTCCAGGGGAGGTTCAGGCTGGACATCAGGAAAAAAATTTTCACAGAAAGGGTCATTGGGCACTGGCAGAGGCTGCCCAGGAGGGGGTTGAGTCACCATCCCTGAAGGTATTTAAAAGACAGGTGGATGAGATACTCAAGGGCATGGTTTAGTGGTTAATAGGAATGGTTGCACTCGATGATCCTGGAGGCCTTTTCCAACCTAGTGATTCTGTGAAACAAAATAGAAAAAAAGATAATAGCTTTCAAAAGAATGGACAATGTTCAAGTGACAGGCACTTTTGTTAACGTGAGGTACCCACATGCATTGATCTTTCAAAGCTAATGCAAAGACATTTGTACTCTTTACAATCTGAGGCCTTCCTAAGGATATGAATTGCAAAGTTGATATTTACAGACTTCAAAAACAATTAAAAATGTTAGTGATTTTTAAAATAGAGACTCCACCGAAGAGTCAACACTGTTTCTGAAGCATACAATTTATGCATATTTGTATTTGGTGTGATAGAATTAGTTTATTTGACATATGGATAGAATGGCTAAAAATCGCAATAGGTTTTCTTGTGATATTTCCAGACTTATCTAGCAAATAGAAATTTTCTGCATGTACTGGTGGTACAGACTTATCCATTGTCTGTCAACAAAATAAAAAGAAAACAAGGACACAACATATGAAGTTTTACTAAGTAAAGTTAACAATGGGTTAGATTCTGCTGTTTTTACTAAAATCAAGGAAAGCCTCTTCCTTGCATTTTTCAAATATTTGTGGATGTAGTTAACTTAAGCATACAATAAGTCACTCCAAAGTCAGTCCTTAATAAGTTGGAGAGATTTATGAAGGAAATTAGCATTTATGAAATATGTAATCAATAGCCTTATTTGCACACAGGAATCCGTAGTAAAATATTTGGTTTGTATACCCTGAGAAATGAAGCAATATTTTGACCACCTGTTCTTTCCATTAAACATATTTTTAAGGGAAAAAAAATGCTAAACTCTCTGGTAGCATAGTATATCAGTCATCATACATTCTGTTGAATGAGAGCAAAGCAGGCTTTTAGCATTTTCAAATATATTTATTAAAAAGTCAAAATAAAGTATTGTAAGTATTATTTGTTCTAAATAAACAGTTTTCACTCTAGTTCCATTCTATTAAAAAAGTATTTAGAGAACACAATTTTTATTGCAAATAATTTATCATAATGAGTCAAAATATTACATATATATATTCTTTATAAACCTATACAAAATTAAATGTCAGTGCAATAGTCAACATGTCACCCATTTTAAAACTCCAATTATTTAAAATATTTAGCTAATGTAAAATCTGAAACATTTGAAAACTGACAGCTCTATAAATTTATTTGTAACTATGAAACAAGAGCATGTATTGACAGAAAGTTTCTCAATATATATCAGAGTCCTGAAAATTTAACTCCACTACATATACCATCAAGAAGAGAAGCTTACTTTTTGGTACCCTAGGGATATTTTGAAATTTGCAACTGTATTTTCATTGTCACAATTCCACAAAGTAATTATTTATTCAGGACACCAGACTACATGATCTAACAACGTCTTTTAGCTTTACACTTACCAGTCCTTTTAATGAAACGTGTATAATGTTAAGCAGGTGCTTAAGCATTTTCTAGACAGAAGCACATTTTTCTTTTCCCTGCTGGCTGAGTTGAGGAGGAATATTAAAACCGTAATCATAGTTTCATGCCACTTTAGCTCTATTCTGAACCGTTCTAACTTATGCTGACCCACAGGGCATAAATGAAACATATTTAGGAAGTGCTAAACAGTTTTTCCAAAGACCAGCTTCTGACTTCATGTTTTAGATTATAATTTCCAAAGAGATTTTTAAAACAAAATTGACTTTTCCTTCCCTTTCTTTCAAAATATGTTTTTGATTAATCACAAATAAAAAATCATCGACCTTTTCACACATCCACTTTGCTCTGATTTTAAATAAATATTCCCAATGCATTAACACTAGAAACCACAATGGGGCCATTTACACTTTTAAATATGATTATTTTAGTAAGGGGCTAGGAGTTACATCCACTGCAGAACTGCCTTACTCTTTTTACACCTGCTTGCCTTAGAGCTTCCAAGATCACTGGGATTCTTTCCTAGCGTTACTACTTTCTGGTTTTAACATGGAGGCCAGTACTTTGAAGAGCAAGAGCAGGGCATTTAGAACACAGGAAACAGTAATGTAAAAATCTGTTTATACCAGTTTTAATAGAGCAAATTATTACTTTTTAAATCTGAAGCAGAGAGGTTTGAGATATGCTGACTTTTTAAGAACAAAACCCCTCTTCTATGCTTTACCTAAAAACTTTGTATTCCAAGTACCTGTTTTGCTATTTGGTTATCTCTCAGAGTTGAGACAGTGTTGAATTCGTGACTGAAAAGGAAGAGTTTGAAATACCCTGTGCTCTGATGTTGATCACATTTATAAGCTAATTAAAAGGCTATTTTGTTTTAGAGCAGCTTATTAAAAGGCATTGCTCACTCTGTGTATGCAAGTAATTGATGGTGGATGTATTATATGACAGTACTGGGATGATGTACATTCTTTATTAAAATAAGTAATAAACCATGGAGTAATACACATTTGAAGGAGGTTTTGAGAATAAAAAAACCTAAATATTCATGGTAAATGGAGTAAAATAAAGATGATATTGCAAGTTATTACAGAACATGGGATATTACGGTAGTCACACCAAAAACCAAGGACTTTGAAGCAATTTCCAGCATTTGATGTGATAGCCTTCACGTAATTACAGTAGTAACTTTCCTTTCTAAAGCATCCAATAGCCTTGAGTCTGGACCATAAGCATGGTAGTAACATCTCTTCTGCTGTATTGCCCTTGACCTTGTGTGTGCTTTCTTAGATTCAGAATCCGAAGCCTGATAATGCTTATAACATGAAATTCACTTCAAGTTTCAACCATGTGTCTATCCGTAAAAGACAAGTTTGGGGTTTGTTTATTTTTTATTATTTTTTTTAAGAAATTGCTTTTTTGTGTAATGAGGTTGACTTGAGATTATATTGGCCAAGGAAAGTAGAAAATTAATTTTTGTACGCCTTTTCTGTGATTCTTGATTCCAAGATAAATCGCTATATTATACTAGTGCACTATATTTGCTAAATTTGAAATGCACAAAACTTATGAAGCAAAAAGAGTAGAACTAATATGTCATGTACCTAAGGGTCAGTTGTGACCTCCATAAGAGAGGGTGACATAACAGAGGAACCTTGGCCACAGACACAGATGCATCTGAGACACCTACATCCAAGAACTATTTCCACAAGGAGGGAAATTCACTAATGTTTTTAATAAATTATGAAAGCAAACCAAACCAAACACCAGACATTCACCTTACATTTCCTCTATAGATTTTATTTGCAGTGTAGATGTGGCTAAAATATTAGTACTGACTATAGGCCTCGCAATTTGTGAACCTATAAACTTTGATTGACAAATGCTGGTAAGAAAGGACCAAAAGATCTTGCACCTGAAGAAGATGTACTGAGTTGCTCATGACAGTGGTTTACAATGATATTTAAAGCCTTACACAATACTGCTTGTTTGTGTGTGAGAGCTGATTTTTATTACCTGGACCAAAGGCCACTGAAATTTTGGTTCCAAAAGACATATGTATATCCATCAGAACAGGTTTACACTCAGAATATGAAAAGCAACAGTTAGGACTGTGCACAAACATGGTTGAACTGAAGTAAAATAATTGTTTTCTTATGAGAAACACCATGGAATCATGATAACGTGGAGGAATGGGAACAAGATATCAAGGTCTGCTAAGTCATCACTAGCAGACCTACGTCACATAGTTTGTACATGTTTTACTGACTTGAAAAGCATGGTGGGACATACGATTTACAGTGGACCATATTTCATTTGAATACTGGTTAAAGACTGCAGTATACTGTTATTTATAATGAGGAACACCACAAAAACTGTATTACGGCTGAGCAGAATAAGGGATATTTTAAACAACACATTTTACTTTGTTCCTCTTTGTTGAAGAGGAACAAAGGTGGCTGGAATCAGATTTGTACCAGAAAGAGTCTAATAGATTTCTCAAGCAGTGTATGAAATTCTCTTTATTGATGGTCTTCAGTCTTCAAGTACACAACTTTATATTGAAATTGTAACTCCTTCAAATTGGACATACCACAAAGGCTCCATGGAGTTCAGTTCTGCTGACTGAGGGGCTTGTCAATTTTGTTGCTGTAACCACTTCCATATTTCACAAAATCTATAGTCCCAACTGCCAAAATTTCAAGAGGAGAATGACATCCTCTTTAAAGTTCAGTTTTCATGTCAAAGATTTTATTGTCTCATTTCACACACAAGTTGACACACATCATTGCCTATTATAGTGATAAGATCAGACTTAATCAAAGCACTTTTTTGAAAGTTGTGAAAAGCATTTAGTTATTGTGCAGATTAACTGATGACCTCCACAAAGTGAGAGACAGAAAATTACTGTTCAGTGCAGGACATTTAAATACTGTTAGTAATTGTCCCATATACTTTCATTTTTTAACACTGCATTTTCAAGTTTTCACATGAAAAATGAGGGGAAAACGATTTATGTCAAAAATAAGTAAGTTGGTGATTTGAGCATGTTCCTCAAGTGACACAAGCAAGTGACAGACACTGGGATGTATGATATACAGGGCTTATATTCTGAGTAGCCTCATACTGGGGAGAAATTAGTAACCACATCTTAAAATCTGGGTGGATAAAGCAATAGGTGTAGGAAGAAGATAGTTTGCCTAACCAAAATCTTGCTGCCTTGTCTGTCACTTCTCATAGCAACTCTAAATTTTTCTAAATAAACCAAGCAAATGTTTTTTTGAAAGTGTTTGGAGTCCTATATTTACGGATTTGCTGTGGTTCAGTTGCTAATCCCTTGTCCTACCACCTACAATCAGCACAAGCATAATGCCGAAACCCCTCCTTAGTAGAAGGGCTCACTTTTAAAGCTGCCTCAGACCCTTTGTGAATACAGAGAATCCCAGCCTTGCGTGTGCAAAATGAGAGATCCACGACAGCCACAGATAGTAGGAAGTTTTTTGAAACTCTTTTAGGAAGAACAAATTATTGCAGAACTTCTTCAGTTCTTGAGCTGAAGTATTTGCTCTTTCACCTTTCTTAAATGCTAGATTAAGTAATCTATAATGTTTCTTTCATGGACAGGAGCATCACAGACAATACTATATGTCTATACGCATATTTCCATAAAGAAAAATATCTATAAATTTCTTCTAGAATTCTGTCAGAAGAGTTCAATTTAGAGACCTGTAGTAGTCCATGATACTAAAGTTGTATGCAATGCTTTGAAAATTTACTCCTTCAGTTTTTGCAAGTCTGTTTACATGCGGATGCAATTCTTTCACAAGAGAAAAAAAAATGCTTTCTTTCATTGAAATATCACCAGCATACCAAGATGCAACAGCAGTCATGAATAGTAATGTCGACAGATATGTGGACAGATTATATATAAACATGTGTATCCGTAACTGTGTGCACAGTGAAGGCTGTGATTTAGTTTTCAATTCCAGTAGCAGTGTCCCATCATTCCCATGAGACCCACTGATCACTCAGGGCTGCATTTTGGGTTGATTGGTCCATTTTTGCAACATTTTGCTATTTTAGAAGTGCCAACAGCAACCCACTTTGTATAACAAGCCTGCAGTTCCTGCTGCATTCTGCTTTTAATGCTGGTCAAAGCTTTCTTCTGATATCGCTTGTGCTCAGTGGGCAGTCTAATCAGCCTGCTTGATGGCTCCCCTGATTCTCATAGTTCCCACTGTGCTCAAGGTTGCAGTATATTAGTCTCAACACAAATATGAACTTAAAAGTATACACAAAGTATTTTTTCAGATTACACATGCGGGAGAATTCACATATTCCCTAACATAACTTTCTGACATCTATGTGAAATACTTAAACACAGAAAGGGACATCTATGATATGCAGATGGTCTCAATAATGAGCTTATTGTTTATTGCTGAAAAAACCAATTAGATGCACAAAACAAAGATACAAATATTTTTCTAAACTATATCAATGAGTATATTTATTAAAGTGAGTTCCTGAAATTAAAGTTATTCCTTGATTTTTAAAATACCACAGTCACATTTCTACCTATTTAGTCCATGAAACATCAATTTCAAAATCACTTCCAAGTTCCTGGTCTTTAGAAACCTTTGTGTTTCAGAGTTATTCGGTGTCCATTTGGTTTCCATAAATAAAAAAGAGAAGTGGTGAGGTTAGGTGGGACTGTGATTTTTGAGATATAGCATCATGATGCAAAGTGACAAACAGCAGGGCATGTCACTGTAAAATGTTCTATATTGCAACATCAGGCTATGCTGATACTTGAAGAATCTATAATATGAACCTTTCACAAATCGGAATTGGCTGCAATATGAGCCTAGAGATTTTTTCCATAGATTAAAATTTCCTTATAAACTCTTCACCCATTACTAACAAATGTAATGTATCATACTGCATACAGCCACAACGTTACCATGCATTTTACTGAATTCCTTTTACAGTATTCTTGTACTATCAGCATTTAGATTTCCTTCTAATTAAGTTGAAGTCACACTGATTTTTGTAGGCCTTTCTCAGTATTTCCAGCCCAAATTAATTAGTATAGCATCTGGAATACATGCGGCTTGTTACCGAAATAGTTTTTTTCTGAGTAGACCTCTGAAGAACGGGACTTCAATCTCTCTGATCAACTGCTGACCAAATTCCTTTTCTGGAACATCAACGTGCCATTTTCTAGGGGTTGAATTCAGTTCTTCCTGGTCCTGGAGCACTGAGTGAAGCCATAGCAATGTTATCTAGAAACAGGGCCTACGTTTTTACTGAAAATGTCTTTGTTACTAAAAATAAACAGGAAATACAGAAGGAAACACAGACTGGTTAAAAAGAACCAATGAAATATTATTCTGAAGGAAAGTTTTCTAGTATTTTTTAATGCAGCTAGAAAAACTGCTGCAGTTTTGTCTACAACAGATATTAACTTCATGCATAAAAGTTGCATTAAAATAGTGTTAAATTAGCAGGTGTTGGGAAGCCTGCAATTAAAAATGAGATACCTCATGACAACAAGTGCCTCAGTTGTACACCAACTGATTTTCTTTTACATGAATTCTTATATTTGCTCTCCTTCCCATTTGTTCTTTTGTTTCTGCTCCTTCTTTCTCTTAACCAAATAATTCCTTCCCAGTGGAGTTCAGTAGGAATTGAGCTCCAACTTGCACTGAAGTAAAAGTAGGAGTCTGTTTTATACATTAAGCAGTATATAAAAAATGAAACTGCACTCAAAACATAGACGTTGTCTGCATGCAATAAGGATTTCCTCATTACTGTGATGAAATCGTCTGTATCTGATCGAGATAAATTCCAATATCTCTATGATAAATTCCCCCTCCCCAGAAAAGAATACAAAAGGCTTGATCTCTCTATTGGCATTTATCTTCTCTGATGTGGAGGGATAAGTCAAGTGCAGTAGTCACCAGTGACTTATTATTTCTCTCCTCACAGGTGAAGATGAATGTCATAAGGATGATAAGACATCATGTGCATATATTACTATTTATATAACACTAGGTATGAATAAGAAAACATTAAACACACTAAGAACATTTTGTTTTCTCTTCCTACTTTTTTTACTCAACTTAGAATGTGGTTAAAGAAAATTAGAAGATGCCTTATGTTCACATTGAAATGAAAAGCTTAAAATGCTTTAATGTTTCCTTCAGAACTACAGCCCACCATCAGTGAAACAGACATAACCTCTGTTTCTGTTTGACTGAAAATTGTTTGACAGAGGCATTAGACTGGGACCGCAGGTATGTGAAATTTATCTACGTGTTCTGTTGAAGATTCCGCTTATATTCTTCGGTACTTAACTTTCCATGGCTCAGTTCTCCATCTAGTAAACATGATATTCATAGATCCTGCCTCTATAGGTGGTGTGTGAATACGTGGAAGACAATGAGGTCAAACACCATTGTAATTCACGACATGTACCTGTCTTGGAAACATATCTTATATTTGACTGACATATTTTAAAATGTATTTAGAGATAAAAAGTTACCCACATGCGAGAATGTCCAGATTGGATCAGAAAAAAATCCTTTTTTTTCCCCAAGTGTCCCGTCTCTGAAAGTAGCTAATTGCAGAAGAGTGGGAAAGAGTGTCAGAACAAAGGAGTCTCGGTATTTTCTAATAAGGAAAGATTTCTCACTGTGAAGAACTGTACTGGACATTACTGAGACTAAATTGGTATTCAACCTGCAACACTCTCAGCCCCTGCTGTAAGCTCCTGCCCCAAACAGTTGGGAGTGGTGGGCAAGGGGGTTTGGCTGCCTGCACATCAGGGATCAGTGGTCCATCTCCGATGTGGCCCAGCTGTATTACTTTACTCATGCTGCTGAAAAAGGGCTGTGAAGAAGCCTCCAGAGGGGTAAGAAAAGCAATGTTACAGATAGAGGTAGGTTGCTGAAATGAAATCCTATGGGAAAACAAAATGAAAAGACATGAGGAGGCTCTGTAGGTCTGTGAAAGTCACCTGCTACCTAGGACTGTGGGCAGCAGCATGTAACTGTTTCTCTCTGGTGTTATATTGTAATTCATCAATCACATAAGTTAACCACTGATGACAACTCTATCCTAGTAACTCTAAACCAAAATAAATTTCAGGATGAAAACTAAAGATCTTGACTCCATAAACGAGCTACACATGTCCAAAAAATGACATATTCAATCTTTTCACCAGGTTGATAGACTGACACTATGAATACAAATTAATAAAATTTTATCATATTCTACATATACATATACATATGTATTGTATATGTATTGTAGCTTAAAAATGTACTTGCTTTACTGATTTTAAAGCAACAAAATATTTGAGATTTGTGGCATGTTATATTCATGAAAATCACATAATATTTCACATAATCAACAAATATTCCCCTCAGCCTGCAAAAAAATAAAAATTTATCTACCTCTTTCATTGAAGACCTCTCTTGAAGTGTCAGTGTACAGATATGTTCCAAAATACATACATAAACTGTCAGAGAAGATTGAATGAAAACATCCATTTAAACTATTCATCTAAACTTTGGATCACTAATTTACTGAAATTGCTATGAATTAATGAATAAGGTAAAATCTATGAAATATAAATTATAATTATTTATCCAAAGCTTAGAGTAAAGGAAAAGGAAAATGTGGCATGTGCTTTCTATAGTTATAGGGAACGTTTAGAAAGACTATCACCGAGTGACATTCTGTAACGTGAAGTTCCCCAGAGAACAGCAGTATATCAATGCATTCTTCCTTGCTATGTTAATATTTTTTTTTAGAACATAGCTTCATTATATCCAATAAATGTAGAATTGTTTTCAGAATGCCGTTTGTGTGAAGGATGGATACACATACTCTATAACGTGTCAAGGGTAGAGTTCAGGTTCAAATCTGGCCCCATAAATTGATTCGGAGCAGGGGTTTTGTCCAATGATAACATATTAGAAAAACAAAGCTAGTTTAAAGAAGACACTAAGTGATATTCATATACTTGTACAAATACATAATCATTGAAATAGTCCACACATCTAATCAGAATGAATACATCAACTGTTGACCAACATTTTCCTATGCCACTTTGATAACATTCAGCTTGCATATCTATTATGCTCACTAGTGAGTCAGGTACCCATGGGGCTGCCTAATTTGTTCTGAGTCTTTCAATACAAGAAGGTCACCTGACTGTCAGCATTTCATAGATTTTGATGTTCAAAATCCACTGTCGTCATTATCTTGCCTTGTGACACAAAATACAAATTTTCACTCAATAATTTTTACATGAGAATAACATCTTGTGGCTAAACTCAAGGCCAGGTTAGATGGGGCTTTGAGCAGCCTGGGCTAGTGGGAGATGGCCCTGCCCATGGCAGGGGGTGGGTGGAACTATATGACCTTTACGGTCCCTTCTAGCTGAAACCTTTCTATGATTCTGTAGTTCTATGATTCTATGATTCTGTGATTCTATGATTCTATGAACTATATCTTCTTTTTCCAAAGGCCACGCAAATGTCATTTAAAACAATAAAACACTGGATAACCAACAACATCAATACATGCAATTGTTCAGTGACACAGTGTTAAAAATCTCTTTATTCCTAATCTGTACATAACTAGCCTCAGCTTTCTGTCATTGAAGGGTCATCTCTCTGCTAGAATGAAGAGATCTTTTGGGTTAGAAATCTCCTCCAACTCTAGATTCTTATAGAACAAAATCATGTCACTATTTAACATTCTCTCAATAAAGAAAATATTTTGTACTTATTGCAGTCATGGTAAAATATGTTTTTCAGCTATTGGAATTATTGTTAGTGGATAAACGAAAAGAGTGAAACAGATCCATTTGTGCAATATTTTTTTATTCTGCATTTATTTTGCCTGTTACTTTCAGAATAAAATAAGCCAACTCCCATAATAAGCATTTAAGTCCTGGCATAAAAATTTTGTCCAGCACAGTGCAATTGCATTCCGGACCAGAGTATGTTGCTACCAAATAGTCTACTATTCAACTAAATACAGGTACGTGGTTCCTTTGGTCTAATCATATAGGCCCAAATAAACCAGTCTTATTTTTGAAATATTTTGAAACTAGGATGTTGATGGTTATTTACCCTTCAAAACATAAAACAATTTTTACAATTAATCCATCTGTTTGAAACGAAATCTTTTCATCATTTAGGTTAAATATTATAAGATTTTTTTTACCTTTTAGTTATAGAAATCTGTCTTGTCTTTTTTGAAAAAAGAAACCCATCCCCTAAATAGGCCTTTCTCTACATAAATATTATTCTGTATTCTAAAATGTCTGTCATTTGCAGCTGGAAGAATTGTAGTTTTTTTTCTAAGCAGTTGCAATGAGATCTGTTATGGAAGATTTGCATATATACTTTTCTGAAGGGTGGGGCCTTTGTACATTTATTTAGTTACTGCTATTCATCTTCCTGTGACAAAGGCTGCTACAGGTGTGAAATGTCAATAACTGAGACACAGGAAAAGAAGAGGAGAACATTGCCAGTTCACAATAGAACAAGTTTTGTTCAAAATATTTTCTTTCCACTGGTGTAGCTGCTGAATGGTAGAAAACTATTTCAGAAGCCAAGCTGGGTAAGCTACTGCTGTTCCAAACTCTGTAGCAAAGCAGATATAATTTCCAATGCAATGACTGAACCACGTTGAAATGCAATAGCGAACAATAAACAAACTACACTAATCTACAGCTAGGAAAGCAAAATAGCAGATTAAATTGTAAAATGTTACAATGTCTTTTAAAAGAAAAAAAAATCCTGAATTTTGTTCAAGTTGCCAACTTTACATTAAGAAAATCTTCATGTTTCCAGATTTTCTTCTTTCCTTGGGTACTTACAGGAATGGTAACTTCCTCTCCTCTGTGGCTCAATCACTGAGCTTATCTACAAGCTAAACAAACTCAGGAAAACCCAATTTGTTCATCTCTTCCACTCAATAAATTTTTACATTTTTTACACCAGACCAAATGACGTGTGGTCTTCTGATACAGTGGTAAAGCAGTTTATAACTAAAACCCAAAGTATTCTGCAGACTTTCTATTTCTACCCAATTATCTCAGTTATTAGGGTATGAGAGAAATTTTAGAATAAGCCATGAGGCTCCAGTGACTACTCAAGTTGAAGGAAATATTCCTTTTACTTCATTAGGCTTTGGATTAGGCATTAAGTCAATAAGACAACATTGCTGAGATTTCTGCATGAGAGTAGTGTTGTAACTCCTTTGGTTACAGCAAGGGGGCTAAGCCAAGGGGGAGTATTTTTTGTATTGTAGCAACAGTACAACTCATCATTTGTCACAGTACTGTGTGATTACCTGTGAATGAAAGCATTTTCATATACCTTTTAAAGACATGTTCATTAAACACACTATTTCTGTGGTGCGTTCTTAAGTGTTAGGAATAAAAAGGAATTATAGGACTTACAGGAATTAATATTAAAGTGTAGCTACACACAAACTATGGTATTCAAGCTTATGTATTTTTGGTGAGGAAAAACATTCTCAGTGTGTATCAACACACTATCTGATAAATTTCATTTCTAAAGTCAAAATTGCAGTAATCCTTTTTCCAAATTTGAAAGTTCATGCTTTTCCTTACATCCACTCAACTTTCATTTTGAAGGAAAATGATACTTCCTGAGATCCTACTTTTCCTTTTTTCAACAGTCAGGCCAGAATAGCTATTCATGTTTAAATCAAATGTTGCAAGGAAATACAGTGCCATCTACTCCATGTTGAAAATTTTCTGTGGCAAGTTGCAGAACAACATAAAGTAAAAGAGGTAGGTTATAAATCCCTTGAAAGTAAGGTTTATAATGGAAATGCTGACAGTTATTTAACGATAGCAGCAATAGCTGGCATCACAGTAATAAAAAGACTTAAATGAAAAAAAAATTCTGTATGCTTCACAAAGGCTTACAGATTTCAGCATAAAGCTATGTGCAGACACAACGTAAAGATGGATGTTAATATACTCAACTCATTATGATGCTTGGGTGTCACAGAAAATCTCAGAAACTCAACTTGCAGTCATACTGCGAAAGAGTCTGAAAGAATAAACAGAGTGTTACATCTATCACTAGTATTTACCTTTTCTTTCCTCATAATAAAATCACCTGAGTCTTCCTTGTGCCTAAGATTCAGTGCCCAGAACAGCCTGCTTAATTATCATGCAAACAGCAGCCTCTACTCTGCATCAAAACGAACACAAAGTCTGACTACAAATAGTTATTGGAACCCTGTCACCCACTGTCAGATGTTCAGGTAAGATTCCCATTCACTCCTGACAAAATGTCTTTCCCCAATGGACGAAGAAGGATTGACAGGCACTGCTAGAACTATGGCTAAGTGCAGCCTTCATCCTAGAGGGGACCTGCAAGCTAATAGCTGGTGAGGTACTCAAAACAGCGGATAAAGTAGTTTTCTTTTTTAAGGAAATATATATATGGGTGCATCGGCAGTCTCCTTGCACCCTCCAGTTCAGATTAAAAATTAAAGCAATGACTTGGTCATCTCTTGGAGTTAAACATTTCCTATTCATTCAATGGGCAACAAAAGATAAAGATACTTTGCTTTTCTTCTCTTACTTTTTATATTTCTATTCCCTCTTCTCTTTCCTTCCACTTGCTTTTTCCCTCTCTCACTTTTTGTTGGCAGCAGTGTATTTGACTTGACCACTCAGAAACCCACTAAGGTGTATTTGCGATCCCCTAGCAATAGCAATTTATAGATGAAACTGTCCACTTACACATTCCTGCCTCCAAAAATAATGAACCAGGTTTCCCTCAAATAGCTCCACTTGGTAATCCTTTCATGTCTATTCTGCTCCTGAGCCATTTCTGTAGAGCATTGTCTACTGGGAAAGGGATGCAAAGTGAAAAGGAGCAATTGTGTGTGTCTGTGTGTGTTCTTTCACCATGTCTATAAAACCCAACCCAAACTGTCAAGGTGACAATCCAAAACGATAATCAAAACCACTTTTTACATTCCATCTTGTAACTGCCGCAGGCAAGTTTTAAAGGAGATGCTAACAAATCCCAAAGAATACCAGGTATTAAATATTTGATACGGCCAGATATGTATACAATAGACATCAAACTTATGTTGTATATCTCTGTAATTTCTATAGCATAGGTAAACAACCATATTTCAATAAAAAAGTCTTTTTGATGGGTATTTGGAAATCTACATAAAAATGTGTTTACATTTTAGAAACAGCTCTGTTGTTTCCATGTGTAGCTACAACAACAACAAAAAGAGATGTTATTTGGGAATATTATCTCCCATAGAGACACTACAAAAATTATTTTCAAGGGTGCCTTTCTAGTTGTTTGCATCGTTACAAGTATTTGCTTTCAAGGAATCTTATATTCATACTACAGCTCGGTTTAAAAATTGTAAGGCTGCTGATTTACAAAATAGTTTACACTCATGCCTACAGTCTGCATTTTAATTTTTTTCAGGTCTTGGGTATTAAAATTCAATCCATTTTTACAGTGTCCTTCATAGGGAACATTGAGAAGGCTGCATAGAAAGAAAAGATCTTATGAGTACAAGGAAAAGTAAAGCTCAGAAAGAGGTGTAGACTGAGGTTACTCTGCTTCAGAGAGTAAGAAAAATATGGCAAGCCAGTAGAAAGAGTGACCTTGCCCTCAGTCTTCTCAGTCAAAGAGAAGAGAAAAAGAAGAGGCTTGAAAAAGGCTTGGTCACAAGGTAGGCCGATGGTAAACAAATGTGATAGAATAGTGTGTTTAGAAAAAGTAGTTTAGTGAACATGTGATCCACTTAATGTGCCAGCTGAGCCATGTTAAATGCATGTATGTGTTTAGCTCAGAGTAAATGTAAGATAATTTGATGTAGCTTGTATAAAGTTAGTTGCATGTTGCATCCAAGTACACTTTTGTTTGGGGTAAAGAGCACATGTATGAGCAGTTACTAGGAAAGTAATTTCCTCGAAATTTCAGACTACTACAGTGTGGAAATCTTCATCTTAGCTATTTCTTCTAGACACTTTTCACAATTAATGGAGAGAAATAGGCGTCCAGGGGACACGATTCATCTGATAGATGTTAGATGTCTACTGCAGAGCCCAACCTAAGAGTAACAGTTTTTTTTTCTCTGACTACAGAGAAAGTCAAGATGACTAGTTCCGATGTAGTCATTTACACTGGCTCACACAATTCCATCTAATGAGCAACAGGTGTAAAGTACCTTGCTGCAGTAACTTAATCATGAACCTAAGATCTTAGAAATAATGGCTGGGGGTGGGGTCCTGCTACGACAGAAAATGGTCTCTAAAGACAGACTCAGCTCTGTGTCACAATTTTATGGCATGCATTTAAAGGAAAGCACAAAGAGGTGAAGCAAAAGAGAGGCACAGAGAGGTGACTGGTCCAAGGTCATGCAAAAGGTCAGAGTCTGTATCTGATTCAGTGACTTACCATTGAGTTGCACTGCCACTAAATGAAAGTAGTGAAACAGCACAAGGGAGGAGGATTTTTTGCAAACTCTTCCCCTCCTCCCTCTAAGGACTGATTAGTGCAAAGTTTATTGAGTATTAGGTAGGTAAAAGTAAAAAATAGCTGTGAAGAGATCTGAGCAGTTGCTCCCCTCACTGCACTGTGCAAAGCTCACAAAAATGATGCTCTATGCCTCCTTCATAGCATTGCAGAATATCTGTATTAGGGAGTTTAAAGCCACAAGACTCTAGAGCAGAGGACCTTCAGTCCAGCAACTTTATTCACATATAGCACCGTGGCAGCAAATGCGTAATTGTTAAGGTGCCAAGTGTAATGGACTGCTAGCAACTGAAGACCTCAGGCAACTAAAAGCTATTTCAAAGTATGCAGGTTTGGGGCCCATGTGCAGTCAAGAAGGGATCATTTCAAGAACTGTGACTGGCACATCACTATTGTGGCTCTCTTGAATGTCCCTGGGATTTGGATTAAGATTTCCACATTCACAGATGCCCTCTTTCTTATAGCTGACTTCAGGCCTTTTAAGATCTTTTTTTGGCACCCTGATTTTCCAGTGCTGAACATCGCCTGTGGAGCAGAGCTGTGATATGTTCTCGCTAGTATAGCGTTTGTGAGGAAAGGCAACTGTATTCTGCAGGAACTGGAGATTTTAAGGATTCTTCACACTTTGAATCTGATAAAGTGCAATGTCGTAGACAAGCCTGAAGGGATTCTCAGTTATGGATCACTGTAACAAAGTCTGCATTTAAAAAGAAAGTGAGCTAGCTGAGATGATAAAACAAAATGTTTCCAGTCACTGCTGTCTGAAGGACAGAAGAGTCTGATATGAACTGAGATTCTGAATAGGCATGTCATCCTTAGCTCAGGGAGAGCATAGACTTTAACATTTCCTAAAAATGCTGCCTTCCACACTTCAGGATCACAGTTGGCTTCCACTTAAGAAGCCTACCTCAAGATTGAACGAACAAAGCAATGATCTGTTTATATCCAGATCTGGAAAACATCACCACAGACTGAGCCAACTTCATTGATTTTACTTAGGCTTAGCAGAAGCATGGAAGAGAGGGGAATAGAAGCACAGGGGACAAGGCTTAGCTTTGACAAAGACCCCATTAGGTCAGGGAGCAGAATAGATCAGGGAAAAGATGTCCTCTGGATTCTCCCAAGAGAAACTGAACAGCCACCTAAAGTAATAGGTACAGCTGCTTCTAATGACCCAGCGGATACAGGGCTGCTCAAAGAACTGAATTGATTTCGCCACACAACAAGCCATACTTGAATTTTTACACCAATATCACAAAGATGGTTGAATAGATGGGTATTTGGTGGAAGATAATTCTGGAGGTTGGGTTTCTGTTTTAAAGAGGCCTTATAGAAAAAGTTTCCTGTGAAAGCCAAGCCCTTCTTTAGTAAAAGTAAATACTCTGAAAACATATATTTCCCAGCATTTTTTCAATAACAGATATTCAATAAATAATACCTCCTTGGTTTAGTTTTGATTGGACTAAGGTGGCCAGAGGCTGCAGAGTGGAGGGACTCATAGCAATGGCAGGAGGAAGAAATGTCCTCTAAGAAGCTACCGGATGATAGTCCCTAAATCCCAGTTTCCTGCCACCTGAAGAGAAAACTCCAGGACTAAATGTTTTATTTGATTTTATTTTCCTGCAGTGCCAGCCCATTCATTTGAGACTCAATGAAAAAGGAAATTATATATGTGAATATGAGGCTTTCCAGAGAACTTTAAAATTTATTTTTAAAAATTCTGTCAGTGCTGTATATTATGCTTTGTTGTCAGCCACTAATATAAATTGCATCTGCAGCCCAAGAGGGTGGAGCATGACAGGTAGTGAAGTAGTGTTTTAACTAATAAAAAAAATAAAAGGAAAAAAGAAAATTCTTCTGAAATATGTTATAAAGTGCCCCACTCAATAAGAAGCCACAGAAGGAAATTAAATCTGGTTACATATATCCTTTCTCTACAGTTCCTTCTGCTCAAGAAACAAAACCAGCCTCATAAGGCTGAACTGACTACTGGAAGAAAGGAACATAGAGAAACACTCCCATTATATTATCATTCCTAAATATTTAGGTTGCATTATGGCCCAGACATTGCAGTAATTATCCAAAGCTATTAGAGACAGCTAGATGAGTGTGGAGACATGCAGGACTTTTTCCTGCTCTGATTGTTCTATTGAGATGCTCTCATAACAAAATCAAGCACATGCACACATGGGAACAGAAATTAGGGGTCAGACTAATATGAGATGCTTCCCTGCAGTTATCAGAGCTTGGCTGAGAAGTTCATTCTTTCGAGTATGTTAAATTTCAGAAGCAGAAAAGACCTTTATCTTGTGTAGTCTGAGTCTTATACATAGCAGAAGCCACAGGCTTTCATGTATTTTCTTCTGCACTGACCCTTAATTTTGCCTTTCAGAGTAAACAATACGGTTGTAGCCTCAGGAAAAAAAAAAGAATGAAATGTAGATCCTGGAGATAATTATGTTTGATGTGCCACATCTTCCTCTTTACTCAACATTAACTCTTTTATACATTCCGACGTGCCCTCAGACAAGGGACAGTGAAAAGTTGATACAGCCAGTCTATTGTGAACCTTAAAAAGTGATTGGGGGGACCATTCTCTTGCTTTCTACTGTACCTGGTTTTCTTTCACCATTTCCATGATTGCTTCCTATTGCTTTGATGAAGTTCTTCGCAATTTAGCTGTATTGTCCCAGTTTCTTAGAATATTGCATTATGATTTGTTTGATTTAGAGCTCTTCCTTATTTCCAAAGATGTCTGTGTCACATAGGAGTATGTGTGACGTGATGAATATGAAACCAACACTCTCCTGAACTTCTACCCTTTAATGATGGGTTGACCTGATGTTTTCAGTTTTTGCTAAGAGAAAAATACTGCATCTGGGCAGTGAGTGATCTGAGGTGCTGATCTGTTTGTTACTGATGAATAAGTCAGACCACTAGTACTGACTGGTACCAATGTCAGTTACTTGTACTGATGCCAGTTACTGATAATACAGCTATTTTGACCAGAGTATATTTTTGTACATTCTGTAAAAATATACCTGATTTTGCTAATAGTTAATTATTTTATCAATAACAGGAACTAAATCTCTGATGTTGAAAAAGGTTGTTTGGGGTGAGTTTTACTGGTGCCAGAGCCTCTTCCTGAAGCCTTATCTGTCTGGTCCTGCTCTTTGCCTGTTAAGTGCCAAGGGGCTGTTGGTTTAAGATGTTGCCATGTTCTCCCATTGGCTGCAAGTGTGGCTAGTTTCTACCTTGAGGGTGGAGTTAGGCAACTAATAAAAGCTAACTATTGGGGCTTGCTGAGTTTGCATCATCTCTTTTACCACCAGAGCATTAGAAATGAACATTAGAAATAAACAGATCTTTAGGAGAAGTGGGACTGCTGTTCATTTATTTGGAAGTCTACCTTGAGGCTCTATGTTTGTGAAGTACTTTCAAATTTTATGCTAACTTTAAAGAAGGAGAACTTGAATTCTTCCTTATCATCTGTATTATATTTCAAAATAATCTACAAGCTGCTCATCTGGAGGAAATGTAGCTATCTTTTAAACAAATATGACCTCTAAAGGGGACAGCTATTTCAGAAAAAGGATGTAACCCAAAAGCCTGATTTTGCCATGTGTCTCACTTCTGACCATACCTCAGCTTATAGAGTTTTCTTTGTTTCAGGAGAAGGCTAAAGGAACACGTACAGCAAATGCAGCTATAGTAATTATGCAAGTCCAGAAACAAAACCAACTTTTCATTAATTTGATATTCTGGTTTTTGCATGTAAGCCACATTGAGGCTGCTCTAAGTCATCAGAAAGTACAGTTCAGGTTCTTGAAAGTCATTTGTTTACCCCATAATGGGCTCAGTTTGTGGTAACATCTGGAACAGAGCACAGACAACCAACAGAAAAGAGAGTTGTGAGCAGAAAGTCATGCAGTCATAATGCTAGTTTAATATAGTAAAAATCACAGACATATGCTTGTACTGTGAAGTACAAGCAAGACATTATCATGTAAATTCAGGCACTAATTTTGTCCAAGATACAAAATACACAGTGACTTATGTTGGAGTTACATGGTGCTGACAAGAGGTGATAGGGATGTTTAGCAATAATAATATTGCTAATTACATTGCTGTAATAAAGATATAATAAATAAAGCTATTAGTTCCTCTGTAGCATAACACATCCTTATGGCATTGTAAACACAGATAATATAGCTGGCAAGCATCAGTCCTAAAGCATGACAGCATGGTGGGAAGCCAGTCCATAGCCAAATGAAAATAAAAGGACCAAAATATCCTTTTGATCCATCACTATATGACTTCTGCAGATTTGCATGGCACTTTCTACGAAAGTCTAACTGATTACACCTATATGATGACAGCAAATAAGAAAAATACTAATTTATAGGCTTCTAAAATATGTTTTATGCTATTTTAAGGGGAAATAATACTAAAAAACTGTCCAAAACTAAGACAAGTCAGTCCTTCCAACATGTCAGATGTATTTTAGAACTATCAGTTTGCTTTTGGGAATCTCTAAACTATTTCTTATTATTTTTTCACATACTTAAGACAGTTTACAAAAGCTCCTTGCATGTATATTTAATGACCCATATTTGTAATCAAACATGCAGCCATTTATACTGTGGATGCTCCAGTGGCCAAGTCTATTACCAGCTACTTTTCTGAAGCTAGTGAATTGTAACATTTATATTTCTGTCAAAAAACTATACCTCACTGGCATCTATATATATAACCTAACCTCTAACCAGAATGCACTTTGGCCTAGATAACTACGTAGTAAACAGACTTAGCCTTGTTGTGCCTGCTTCCAACCGTATCTATGCACACTCAGTGAAATCGCACCAGGAGAGTTAGAGGCCACATTTCAGAGCTGCACTCCTCTTTGGTTGCATCTACAATGCTGTTTGTAAATGAGCATTGCTTCTACAGGGATAACACAGTTTCTGCTTGCAATCCAGAGCATGCCAATCACCTTATTGAGGAAGAAGTGCCAACCACCTTCCTCGCTATCACTAGCACAGTCTCCTCCAGCGTTCGCTCAGTCAAATATTCCACACTTTTTAAGCACTTGTAAAGGATTACAGAAACCCCTATGTGCACCTCCAGAGAGCAGCCAGAAAGGGTTAAACAAAATGAACCCTGACAATACTAGAAACAGTTCTCTCAGTGTGTGTTGGTTCACTGCTCCACAGGGCATAGCAGATGTTGTGTCTGGTAGTAAGAAGGGCCCAGGAGGTGTGAGCTGTCAATCACTTTTTTTCCTAACTACAGGCTGTGCTATGGATATGAAGCACGACTAAAACAATCTGTCTCAGCTGGGGTGTGTGAGGTATCAATAACCCTTGGCAGAGGTGTCAAGAGCCTTGCTGGAATCAAACTACCCTGCTGACCAGCTGCTTAGCAAGTTAACAAGGCGGCATTCAGCTCTCACTGTCCTGCCAGCCCAACAATTAACACAACTGGAGTGGGGCTCTGCTGAAATGCAGGAGTAACCTCGTCCCACCGCCCTTGTGCTGGTGACAAAGAGATGTACAGATCTTTATTCAGAGAAACTGTGGCTGAGAATGTGTTTTATTCTCGAGTCAAATATGCAGATAACTATTAGCAATATGCAGCAAATATGAATGAACTCAAGAAAAATACATTTGTAAAATATTTTTGTGCGTGATGCCAGTGACTATAGAGCGGAGAGGGGAAAAGAGCTCCGATAAGGAATAAATTGTGTTGAGAAACCAGAGTAAGGTAAATTTAAACAACAGCAGGAGCAAACAATGTAATGAAAGAGTTCTGTGGCACTGGTAATCCAAACAATAGCTGTGTAGTGGCTTGTTACAATCATCCACATGGCTGTTTAGAGTATTATAGAACAACCAGGTTGTAAAATGAACAGGCAGCAGTTGGAAAGTCTTAAACATTTTGCACTCGTGGGTCATGTACTTTTCAGACTCATACCAGTATATATTTGGGAGTAATGCCATTAAAATCAATGGCTTCACAGTGGTTTAACAGGGAAGAATCTGGCCTGTTTGTAGAGCATTATCCAATTTTTCATTTTACAAACTGCTAACTCTGGTTCTTAGTGTTAATGCTTTTCCTGAGCCCCTAACACATTTTTTTTGTTTTGTTTTGAAAACTGAATTACTTTCAAGTCTTTTTGTATTCTGCATTGCTTTATTTTGTGGTTTTGTTCTCAAGGGCATCAACCAGTGATTATATACTGTTCCATTCTGCAAAAAAAATACATGGTGTACAGCAAAACATGAATATTAGCTTTAAACAATTTAATGTTGTTTGTCTTTGCTTTGAAATTCAATAATGCCATCAGCCCATAAGACCTTTTAGAGCAGAGTATTTCACACAGTGAAAGCTGCTTTCTACTACAAAAGCACAGCAGCTGTGGCTCCTGCAGATACTCTTAAAGACAGATATAATAAAACACTGGGAGGGAGTAGGTCGACACGGGAGCATGAAATGGACGAGATGAAGCGCTTTGTCACAATCAAATAGGCTGTAAAGTTACTATAGTAACATACAGTATTAAGCTCCAGGTGGATTGACTTAATGTTGACTAAACAAAAAGAGGTTAACGAAAACCAAACCAATAATTATTACACTCTCTCTACCAAATGTTTGCCAAGATGCTGTTATTTTGATTTAGCCAAGCTGTACAAAACACGGTGTGGGTTGCGTATTGAGAAAACCTGTGAGACAAAAACAAATTCAAAGTTGTAAGAAGGAAGTGGACCCTTTTACTATGCCTGTGACAGATACTATAGTAAGATCCAGGCAAAAGACCATGACAGAATTAAACTGCATCAAATGCTTCTTTTTTTTCCCCCTTCAGGGTTGCTCACTTTACCAGTGTGAGAAATGTGGAGAAGGAAGGCATGTGCAAAACCATTCTGACCTACCTGAGCAAAATGAAAGATGGGTGGAAAAGACATACATTTAGAGACTGTTTAACTGTCCCTGCAAAAACTAGCCTTTGACTCTAAAAAAACTACTGGGAGGCATTCCTCAATTACAAACTGTATCTTCAACATGAAACAGGAATTCATTCTGCCTTCAGTGTTTATTTCTAATTATATTCCTTACTGTAGAAAGAACATGCCTCACGACTTATGAATGGGGTGCTTCTGGCTGCTTCTTCATCCTTCTCTGTTAGCTATGTCTCAAGGAAAACATGTTGCCCCTGTAGGTAAATCCCATAGGGGCAGAAAGGCTTGTCTTAACTCCAATGACCATTTCTTTCATTCTGCTTCAGTATGAGAATTTAAAAATCTGAGGATTTAAGTGAAATTCATACTTTTATCCTGAAACTTCTGATGCTGTCAGAATTCACACCTTCTATCAGAACTGTAATCTCATGTGTCTCTGGTATAGTTAGTGAACTCCAAGCTGCTGCCCTATAAATCTTTAAAGGTTGCTATTCAAAGAGGGAAAGAGATTGTAATGGTTCAAAATGAACAAAACAGAGTGGGTCTTACTTTGATAAAATTTAGTAGATACAAAGCAGAAACCCACTTGGATAATCATGCAAAACTGTCAAAAACCTCTTATCTATGCCATAAACTTAGTCTCAACGAGGCTTGAATTAATACCACACTGTCAAGGAGAAAAGAAAATGTGCTAATTGCATTCAGGACATGAAGTTTAGCCTTGGCCAGTAAACAAAAAGGACAAAAAAGGTTTTAATTATCAAAAGCATGAGATGGCTTTAAGCTGTACTTGCAGACGTGGTTCAAGGACAACTTTTGGGAAGTACACTACATGAAGGATGAAAGGAGGAAATACCTGGAGGTCTAATTTGAGGAATTCCTTATGGTCGTTACAGCTTCTTGGCTGGTAATACAGCAATCAGGAACGCAGTATCTGTTGAAAGATGAGGGAAGGATTAAGCAGTTAGCCAGAGCCTGCTGACAAAATAGCAAGGGTTACTCATTTCAAAAATTTCTTCCTGTAACTTGGCAAAAATGTAATGTGGCTACATCCCAGGAAATGTGGTAGGGTGTGGTCAGAGGAACTGTAATCAAGCTGAGAGGTAGTGCTGAGGGCTTCCATGGAAACAAATATCATCACTTGAAGATATACCCAGTACACTTACTCAAATCTATTAGGGAAGGTTTCCATTCGGATCAGATTTGTAGAAGTGCCTGGCACTAGGTGGAACCATTAGAATGACAGCACTGAAGCCTCATCAGCTTTCCCAAGGGAAGAGGAATTCTGAGTAGTCATGAAAAGAATGCATACAATGAACATTCATAAAAAGTCGAAGCCTTCTGGTTTCTTTGGAGTAGTATAGTTGCTCATTAACAGCTATGACATGTCACAAACAGTTCTGTATAAGATGCATGAAATCTGGAGGACAAGATATTCGAGGAGTTCTTTGTGACTATTTGAGATGTCTCTGCTGAATCAATCTGCTAAAATATCCTGAAGACCTAAAGTTAAGCAAAGGGAATACCAGAGGATTGTCGCTGGTCCAGGAAATATATTCACTTGCTTGAATCTATTTTTAAGCATTTTTGAAACTGCATACCACATTAACGCTAAGTGGGACCTCAGACTACTGCCACTAGCAGGATTATTTGTACCTATGTCTTTGTTTCAACAGATTTGGCTTTGGCTAAGAAGAACATCCAAAAAAATATAACCTGCAGTTCAGAAATATAGACACTGCAGATCTGGTAAAGATCTGTCCTATGAGGATAGGAAGGAACGAAGAAGAACAGAAGGATAGTGAGGGCTCACCTCAGCTCCTTGTGTCCTGGCACACAAGAACGGTCTTGCCCAGCCAGGGCAAGCTGTTCACAAGATATCAGCACATGCCAGGCTGCTTTAGGTACTTCTTGCCTGAACGCAAGCAGAAGTGGATCTATATGGAAAATGCATTGGATATAAAATCCACGTGTCTGTGAACTGTAGAAAAGATTTTATTTAAGAGTTCATATAGGAAACAAGCATTATTGACAGCTGATGTTAATATGTTGCTCTGAACACTGGATATCCTTCCTCCTTTGCTTGTAGAGTCCCAGGCAAAGCGTATCATTCTGCTCTGTCAATTCTTGGTTTTGGTTCTCTGCAGGGAGCCATAGTCATGGAGACCAGGTGCAGCTGGGGCTTGTCTCTAAGGAACGGGTACACAGCAAACCTCTTTTGCAGATGGGGTCCCCTTGCCATGCCCCTGGTGACCCGCACGAGCAGAAGCGCAGCAGCCGCCTGCTTCTTTCCCTAACAGCTTCTTTTACCTTCCTGTGTCACCCTGGTGCGCTGACAGGAAGGCAACGCTTCCCCAACCCCTCCTGCTCAGCTGGAGGAGATCACTTTTGTGTTTCACTGGGCTGAGCAGCAGCGGGAAGCCCACTGCATTAGAAGGGGTGGGGGGTCTGTGCTCTGAAATGCCAGCCCTGCAGCTTGCCCCTGCCGCCATGCCCTCTACAGAATTTTACACCTTCCCTCCCCCCCCGTCTTAGAAACTTATTTCAAAAGATTCTGTTTGTATTCTCTGCTCATCTTCACTAGTATTGTGGTGGCCTCTGCATGTTGGTGTTCATTAGTCAGTAAGGCTTACTTAAGAGGTAATTTCAACCTAAAGGTACTAAATTTTCAGAACAGTTAACATGCTTGTTTATTGCTTTTTAACTCAAGGAACTCACATTGCTACTTGGGCCTTGCTTAAGAGTTGTTGTAGATTAAGAGACAATTTGAATTATAATCCTGATCCAAATGCTACTGCTTCTGTGACTTTGGGCATGCCACTTAACCCCTCTGAGCCTTATTTTCCCTATTATCTGAGACTAATGGTATTTTACCTGTCTCAGACCACAAGGGAGCTATGAGGCTTAATTAATGTTTGCAAACTGGGTTGTTGCATAGCATAATTAAATAGCGTTTCCAAAGTTAAAGAAGTAGAAAGTATTAAGACCCATCAGCAGTAAAGATGAGACAAGGAGTGAGAGTGTCCTGATTCCCAGGACAGTGCTTAATTCTCTCAACCATATGGCTCTGGAAAGAAAAAACAGCACCAAATTGTCTTCAAGACCCTTTTTCAAAGTTCAAAAATGTTATTTTTAAAGCAAAGGTGGCTATTCACAGCTTTAAAAAAAAGCCAAACAGAAATATTATTTTGATTCTTGTATAATCATTTTCTTCTTGCTTAGTTTCATGAAATTGTCCCACATTTTCAGATGTCACTGATCTTTCAGACAAGAGCTTTCTGTTAAAAAAGATCTTTCACAGCCACAAGTCCATTCCGTTACAATATTTTTAATGAGACACATTTATTTTCCCCTTTAAAATTTAACAGTTCTGTTTCAATTTAATTCACAGGATTCAGGCTGCAATCTTGGACAAAGCAGAAATGGGAGACATGTCCGGCGATTACACAGGGGCAGACCTATCAGATATCTCTTGTCCCATCACTGAGTAACTCCCCTGTATTACTTACTCTAGAGCTATTTTAGCTATAAAGCAGAAACACATAAAAAAAGTACAGAGGTTACTGTAGAACCGTACCTTACTTTAGATTAGCGTGAAAGGGAATACTGATAAAATCAGAGTACAGTTGGATGAAGAGTGTCATTTTGGTTACTTAACTGTGATTCTTCATGTCCTGAATCAGAAAAGAAAAGGCAAATTCAGAGAAAGCTTAGCTGAGTGCATGATATATTCCTTGGTTTTGGTTAAAGATAGTAGGATTCTTTTCAGTTTAAGCCAGTGGGGTTTTCAGTTAACTTTCTCACTTTTCCATGGGTTTTCAAAACAGAATGGAAACCCCTGTGTAAACATTAATTTCATTTCATTCTCTTCCCCTTTTGTGTATATTAAAAGAAAAGATGCTTTGAAAAAATATTACAGGGAGAATTTTATGCTATCGATTGCACAAACGTATTATATCAGTCATAGCATTGAGGCTTACTTCAGTAGATGTATGATGCAATTTTATTTATTTTGTTTAAAAATGATATTCTTATTTCAAGCACAGTTGAAGGGCTATAGCTATTGGGATGATGGGCTGCTAGTTTTTCTTTAGATGAAAATAAATATATTTTGTTTTCCCAATATTCAGTCTTTAGTTCTATCTGTCTTCCAAATCCTTGGAAGAGAGCAATCAAAGTTGTAAATAAAAAAGTTTTAAAAATCTGTATTTATTTCCTTGAAATAAGAGGTTTACTTTGTTTTTTTTTTCAATATATATAAAATACACTAAGAAGTTATAAAAAAATGAAATATTTATAAGTCTATCAAAATTCTGTGGTCACAACTCTTCTTAAAAATAGTGCAATTTATATCCGAAGGCATCAAATTTGTTTGAAGTAAAGTCTCTTAGAAAAAGGTGTATCTGAAAGGTTCAGATGGGATCTCACTATTTCGATCTTACATATCAGAGAAGTGCCTGTGCGTGCTCACGATGGCTACTATAGATGACAGAAGAGGACAGGACAGTTTAAAGTTTAGTATTTGGAGCTGCATGTCAGGACCTGTAGGGACCCCACAGAGAGTCCTTAGAGAATACCCATAACAAAAGAAATGGAGAATTCATCTTAACTGTCCTAGCTATGCCTGATTGTGCCTGTTTCTTTCCTAGACTTACTTTTGTTTCCTGCAGATTGACCTATTAGCCGGATTCAGTGTAGCTTTCCAGTTCTGTGTGACTGAGATAATAATTACTACCATGAAAAAAACTGTTACAAAGCAAAGTGATTGCAGTCTTTCTGACCAACAGCTTATCATCTTCTCTCAGCAAAAAGGTGCCTGCTAAGGCTGTCCTATCTCATCTTGTGGTTTAGGCATCAGTAAGGCAGGAGAATAAGTCTGTGTAAAATGTAAGAATATTGAGGGTGTCCACCATGAACTTGAAAACCTGACCAGGCAAAATTTTCATCTGTGACAAAGATAAATTTAGAGTAGAAAAGGAAATGGAACGAAAGGTAACTCTAAATCATTTTTTCATCACCCTGATTCTTCAGAAATAAGACCTACAGCAAAGTAAAGGTGTTGGCAAGGTTCAGGCACTATTAGGAAGAGCACTGCCTCTTTGTGCTATCCCAGTAGGTTTGGCCTATTGTATTTTCCTTTGTTTCTGTAGATCCCTGTGTTGTTTCCTCCTGCAACAGGCTCACAAGAGTTTATCCTTTGGCTCTTTGCCTACTTTTAATTTCTCCATCTGAGTATATTTCCAGACAGATGCTTAGGGCAAGTTTCTGATATTAATGCGTCGAAACCTGGGACTTGACCATCCATCTCATAATAAATCATATTATCTCAAGTATCTCTGTTAAAAGGTTTTATAAATCCAGTTAAAATCTTTTATAAGAACTCATAGTTTTACAGCATCACTTAAAAACATTATTGCCTCTGTGAAATATTTTCTCTTAGTAGTAGGGAATTTGAAAACCATTGTTTTGCATAATCAGTCAAAAAAAGAGCAGTTATTTACACCAGCTAAAATGATCTGGGGTGTGTGTGTGTTTGGGAGCGTTTAGCATTTTAGACTATTAAGGGAGGGAAAAGTTCACTTTCCACCATCCTCCTGAAGCAGAAGAGCTAAATGCTCCCTCTAACGCAGTCTGAACTGCAAGTCCATAAGATATGTAGAAAATGAAGGTGAGTGTCCTGGGCTAAAGTCACTTCTTAGCCTGAGGAACGCTGGTGCCAGCCCTCTCCCAAGTATAATGTGAATACTCACTATGCATTTATGATCTTGAAAAGAAAAGTAGGGAAATATTCCAACACCTCATGGGAACCTCTTACTGTCTCAGCCTACCATTTTTGCTAAAACTGGCGATGAAAACAGATTTTTCAAACATAAAATTGTTCAGATTTCAGCTCAAATAATGTTCATATGACCATGTGAAGTACTTCAATTGTACTACATATTACAGTCTGTCGTAGTAGGATGAAAGATGCACAATAGGCTGAAAGATGCAGCTGTGCAACACATCCTCATGGTCACACACTAGAAAGTTGCACACAGCAATAGTGACTGATTACTGTACGCTAGTTTTACATTTCTAAAAAGTCCCCACCAGCAAGGGAATCTATCATTTTGTGAGGATAAGTGAAGACAGCATGTAACAAAGGAGATGCAAAGTATTTGTCCTTGTGGAGTCTCTGCTTTTGTTCCTTTTCATCTTGCAGTTTCTCTTAATCTAAACTAAAGGCCTTTCAGAATGTGTATATGACTCTATTCAGGATTGCAAGGATGTGAGTATGTGGGTTGAAAAGGAGAGGAGAGACCTGAGGTAGGAAAAATGCTAGGGTGTTTAAAAATGCTAAAACCTGGAATGTTTTCCCAAGATTTTTTTCCAGATCTAGTGGAAGATCTATTAGGAATGTGTTTATATTTATCCATGTGTACATATATACGTACATAAACACCTAGACCATATGTATTCATTAAATAATTACCTAAAAATGTTATTGGCTCTTAAACTGCCAGATGAGTTTAAAAAAAGAAAAAGGAAAAAAAAATGCCTTTAGAAAAATCACTGCATGTATGTCTAAGACAACACCAACAAGTTCTTATTTCACTCTTATGTGCTTAATATCTCACTGCATGAACAAAAAATATCACATGTGAAGGGCTTCAGGCTTGCTACTGTCAAAAAGATTCAAACTTCTGAGTACTATCAATATCATCCCTATACTCACATGGTTAGCACTTTCTAATAGGTTTGCTGAAAGCCATTAATAAAGCAACATTTTTAGTCTAGTTCTTAACTACGTGTCACACTGAAATAAATTCATGTAAATCTGTGAACTGCAAGACAATGATCAAATTAACAGTCATTTCAGGAAAAAATGCCCCTTAGCTGAAAAATAATTAGTAGTCTCTCACTCTATCTTTTCCTACTAATAAAAAATCATGCTATTATTGTTGACTGTGTCAATAAGACACCTTCGATGATCCTCAGATAGCTCAATGTATAGTATAAGGACTATTCTATTCTGCAGATGCACATGTTTTATCGAACGTTTCTATTTAGCCTCTCATTTGGTAACGGTGTTTATTCCACGAGAACTTTTGTCAGAATGATGCAGCGCACACGCTCTCTTCTTCCTATGCAATTCGTTTTGCTGAGGTAAACTCAAAATTTTAAAAACTCCAGTCTTCTGTGCGTAATGATTACTACATAGCACAAGGATGCTTTTCATTTGAGAACAACTCAGAAACAGAGTATTCAGCTTAACAGGTATATTCTTGCTTCACAGTATTCAGAGAGGCTCAGATATGCAGCAGAATGTACACGTATTCTTATCAAAAGTTTGCTCTCAGGATTTTTGGTTAGTCTGAAACAGAGTACACCCTGTGCTATATTGCCAAAGCCATTTATTTAAGTATTTGCCTTATTAATATCTATACCTACATTTAATTCTCTAGCAGTGTGACAGATGAGTACAGTGTAACAGAAAGTTACCAGGATTATGAATACACGGTGAACAAGTTACGTGTGGTCAGATTGCTGTACTGACATACCTGTGTCATAGCTTTCCTATGTGTAAAAGTGGAGGGAAATGTCTGAGTGGCAAAAGTATTAACTGAGTGGCAAAAGTGTGATGCAATAGAGAGCAGTATTAACCTATTCCCTTATGCAGTAATGGATTTGCGGGGCCACATCCCAGGTCCTATTTTTGTTCAATTTAACCGATTGTGGAAACTATATAAACACAGAGATAGGGGGACAGGGCTTGTTTGAGTTTCAGGTTCATGAATAATATACAAACATTTGGGATTAATTTACAGTAGCAAGCAAATAATAAGAGCTTTCCAAAATGGTTCCCAAGAGCACTTCGAAGGAAAGTACTCCCACTAATCTGCACTAATATGAAAGTCAGAATGAGGTTCTTCTGTAAACATCTTTCTGAAAGCATTTTGTGAGTAAGTGATCAGGAGTGACAGCACATACTGGTGGCTAAATAAATGGGCTGACAGCCTAGAAATACCTACTGAGGGCGGCAGAAAGAGTGTTGCCAATTTGGCAGGATTTATAGCAGACCTTTGCTTCCTCAGGATGCTGCAAGGTCTGCTCCGTAGCTCTGTGTGTGTGTCCGTGTGTGGGTGCACACGTGTGGGAATGTATGGCCACGTTGACATGATGCAGCCCAGCACTGCTATCCTGCAGAAGGCTCTGAGACAGCAGAGCAATTTAGTCAGGTCCTAATGACTTGTAAATTTCCCTTTGGAAGGGAATGAAATTGACGCTGTGGTCAAAGTTGAATGCTGCCAGGAGATGCTAGGCTCAAATCTACTGCATCATCGACCTGTGTATGTAAGTACTCTTCTTTCCTCTGTTCTCTATTATGATGCTAGAAACTTGGATGATCTACCCTTACCTCGGCTTCTGCATCAATACTAAAAGTAATTTTCCTAATTACATCTTTGTATTTTTGTAATGCAGCAATTTTTGAGAAAAAAACCTGCTGTTTTGTAAATTTCTATTATTTATGGAAGTTTTTAAAGAATGCACAAAATTCTCATATTTTAGAGAATTATATTTCATATAATCATGTCATTTAGTCTTGTCTTGTGAGAAAAGAGGATAAAGGGATTGCAAATAAGTAACAGGAACTAGATAGATTTTTGTAGTATATCTCTCTAATGTAACCTTGCACAAGAATCAAATCCTGTCCAATTTACTTTTGTGATATGTAGATGCTATAAATAACATGATGGAAAAGGGATTGATCTCTTTCTCCTTTACTTGAGTATATGTTGTAATCAGAAAGGCTAATATATTACAAACCCCACCTCTTCTCTTTCAGAGATAAAGCTCTTAGACTGAGAACTCACTCAAATGCCTTCTGTTGACAGGAAAGTTTCTGAGGCTACTGCACTTCTGCCCTTTAGAAATGACAGCATCAAATATTCAGAAGTGCAGAAGAATTCTTTTGTCTCTTCCATAGCCTCTCATAGCTTGTTTGTATAGTGTTTTGGTCTTACTTGACATAATTGTTCAGAAGTAGTCTTTTGGAATAAGAAGAAATGCACACGTTCCTGTGATAAATCTAAGAACACTTAAGGCTATGTTCCAGAAATAGAATTGAAAGTAATTTCCATCTCTCAAAGATTGTCAGCAAACAAACATTAGTAAACAGCAGGTAACAGGTAAATGATAGTGGGGGAGGTCAATGACAACACCAATTTAAAGACTACAACTTACTAAAAATGGGAACGGCACATGTGAAAAATATTAAATTTCATGAAAGGAGGGGATCAAATTAATTTCCACATGCATGTTTAGACATCTACTCTTCTGTAATATGATAAGAACCTGCAATTCCCATGGGTGGCAATGGAAATTCTTATAGAGGTGTTCCACACTTTGAAGGGTGATGCCTTGAGCTATCGAGCGTACACATTTCCACATAGTTACAGACTGATGGGTTAGCATTTGCTTAGGAAAGGTGGCTCATTGTGTAGTTGTAGTTCTGACCACAAACAAGAAGACAGGATGCCTTCTGAATGCCAGTCTTTCAGTCATTAGCAGAACACTTAGCAATTAAAAGAAAGTCTGCAATATTCTACTGCAACTACTTTTTATTTTTTCGTCCATGACTCGCAGACTGTGCTTTGTCTCATTTCCTTAAGAACCTGATACACTCGCTCTAAGGACTCTTTTTAATTTTGTGTGAGTTTAACCCAAAAGGGCCAAACACCCTAGAGAGGATTTTCTGGGAAAACTGGTGAAAAGAGATTAATGGAAATGTTGCCAGGAAAAAAACTATGCTCAGCCTCTATTTTTGAGGGATGTCCAGTTGGACCTGCTGATTCCAAGTAGCCACAGAACCTGGCTTTGACTAAAACAAAAGAGGTAACTGCAGTTATTTTTTTTCTAGACCTCAGAGCTCACTCAATTGAAGTCCATGTACAGAAAAATCTTCCTGCTGTGAGAAAAACAGATCTCATGCAGGTGTGGACTCAACAGGTATTGTTAATCACTGCAGTTTCTCTGCAGTCAATGAAGCTATGCCATTTTGCACTGGAATTCCGCTTCATATTTAAATATTCCTTGTTGGTAGCTGATCTGTAAACTGAAGGACTAAACTGTCTTGCCCGTGCTTCACATGTATACTTTGCTATATGACAGAAACCTAGGGTTTTTTAATCAGTTAAATGCTAGGATGCACTTCAGATATCCTCCAGAACAACAGCTCTATTTTACCTTTGATTTACCGCAGTATGCAGCAACTAATTAAGATCAATTGCTCTCAAGGAAAGAGTCAACTTGTAAAATGTTAATTGCAAAGTATTAGTGAAATTCTGTACCATCTGCATGTTGGGCATCTCTGAACATGGTCCTATGTTTCTCTGTAGAAAGGACTTTTCACTTGTTTGCCAAATGGAAGAAGGGCGATGTTGTAAATGAAAATGTAGCAACACAAGGATGAAAGAAAAGAGGTGCAACAAAGAGTGAAATTTAGCTACTAGGCTACCTGCACAAGTTGGATCTCCTCTCACCATGCAGAGAGGACTTGTTTTACCAGCACTGACACAGCAGAAAACTGACATCAGGACTGACCTTTCAAGCTGACAGAACTAACTTTTTAATTTTAAAATAACGTTTCCAGTGCACCAAAAATACAATATACGTCTTTCACTATTAATACTGCAATGAAAATCCTTTGATACATTTCTTATTTTTTACTATGTTGGACTTAGATCCTTTTGAAAATAAAAGCAAAGAAGAAAATCATGAAGGCAGAAATTAAGATTATGATTCACTTTAAGGAAATTATGTTATCTGGGGACTTCTGTCATAGACAGTATTTTCAAGAAAATATAGAGGCAAGACTTGTTGCAAACTCACCCCTTATTCTGTAGTCACTTGAAGGTTTTAACAGCATTACAAAACTTATCAACTTTTGAGTTTAGTCCATTGAAAGCAATAGGACTACTGTAGAGTTAGCAACTTTCAGGACATCCAAGTTGGCTCACTAACAATAAACATGGCCCTGTAATAGTACACTGAATTGATTATCCCACAAAGTGGCTCATTGATTTTCACAACAGCTTGATGGATGCTGTTTTTTTGGCTAAGTGGGAGAGTGTGAAGAACAATGCCTATGACAAAGGCTGTTGGGATGGACCTCTAAAGTTTACTTGCTCATGAGTGGTGAGTGTATCTGAATGGTTGGATCCCATTTCTCTAGGTAAACCAAACACTTAAGAGTTTGATATCATGCTTATGTTCTCTCTTCCCAATGTCTTGTCTAGACATTTCAATTTGAAGTGTTGTCATTTACAGAGCTGTCTTACAGGAAGCCACAGATACTGCACATAGAGTGTACTGACTTGTGCAGACAGAAATTAAAGGAGTTAAATTATTATTAAATAATAGTTTTGAAATAAAATCCTTGTGAAGAAGAAAGGTAAGCTTAACAAGAGACCCAAAATATAGAGAATTATTTTTGGAGAGGAGAACTAAAAGAATATCATGAATAGGGGTAAGAGTTTCTCAGAATCGTTCACTGATCAGAGAAAAGACTGAGCAATCACAGACTTCTGATGCAAAAGATTTGTATTTAAGTAACTCAGCAAGCACAAAAATTCAAGAGACAGAGAAGAGGCAAAATGATGGTATTTCTTAATGACTTGTTCTTTATTTCTCTAAAATAAGGTTCTATCATCTACACATCACAGCCAAGATCTTCGGCTCATATTCATATTTATTGTAGCTTTTATTGACCACTGGGCCAGAAACTGGCAGCCTTTGTCAGAATTGTCTGTTGTTTTCCTGCATGTAGACACCATAGTGGTTGCAATTCCTGAATTATAGTTGGATGCTTCACTCTGCATCCCAGAACTTACATCTTTCTGCAAAACTTGGTATGCATAAGTTCCATCGATTTAAACAGCTAACAAATGTTCTTCATTTAGTTAAATCCTTCCCCAAACTGTAATTGTAATGAGAACTCCTGTGTACTCACATAGCTGAATAAAGAATTTGCTTATAAAGTAAAATATGTACTGATAGCTGAAACATGACAATAAATGATCAAGTGGAAGAGTCATTTTCAGTGAAAATAACATACATTGAAGCTGCTTGTATCAGCCACAGCATGGACAAACATTTATTATGGGGAATTAATTGACAAGGAGAACAATAGCACCTAACAATGTGGGGAGAGATTAAGCTCTCTCTGTAGCTTCTGGTATGGCCCCTTTAGGGGTTTATCTGAGGGTAGCTGCTAAAAGGTCACGGGCATAATCTAATATCTAGGGCTTCTTCTGCATTTATACCCCCTCCTCCTGAGGAAAAAAATTATGCTCCAAGAAGTGGTTAAAAAATCAAAACAAACCACAAGGACTTGTGAATGTTTTACAAGTACTGGTGCTACTACAACAGATGATTTGGTTTTTATGTACTGTGCTTGCTATACACAAACAAGTCTCTCATGCAGCCCACAAATGTGTGGACAAATCTTAGCATTCTTATGGATCTAATTTTAGAAAACTGTATTGCTGATTACACTTCTATCAGCTCTATATTGAAACAGCACACAAGTGCTGATCTCAGGTGACATACTACTGGACCACGTTTATTTTAATTTCAAGTTATTTTGCCGAATTTACTTGAAATACTGTGAACTAGGTATTCGTTAATTTTTTAAATTATGTTGACGTACATTTTTGGGCAAGTCACCATGAAAAAACATTGAATTAAGGTGATTCAGAAACTGAACTGATATTATTTGTCTCTAATTCATTTATTATATTTAGCCAGTCATGTATACCTCATCTCCAGTCATTAAAGATAATAATTTCTAACAGTTTTATGATCCACTTTTTAACTGCAAAACGTAGAAAAGTAATTAAGCCAAATTGAAACAATTATAGAAAAACAATATTCAATAACTGAGGTGCCAAAAAGTTTTACCATACCCTGAGGATGTAAAAAATTGCCAAAGCAGCAGTAATATTACTTCACATGTTACATTTATTCCTGCAAGCTAGCCAAGCTCAAATTAATTGTACTAACTTTTCTTCTTGGAGAAAATTAAAGATATGCTGTTGTCAACACTTGAGCACAACCTTGCCGACACTTAAATGCAGAGAAGGGTGTGACATCCTGCCCTGGCTGCCTTGTGCTAATTAATCACTCTGGTATTTAGGACCATTCAAGCAGACAAATTAATGGAGAATAATTAGTGTATCTTTGTTCCAGCTCGGCTTTGCACACCAGACACTCAGAGGGAGAGGAGAGTATGCAGAAAGTGAGCCATTAGCATGCACATAGTCACATAGTTTCGCTTCTGTTCAGCAAGTTCTGCAGAGATTAAAAGAAAAGCCAAATTAGCAGTCGTGTGACTGGGGTTAGGACATCTCTCAGTAAAGAAAGCACTCTGTTTGGGTATCAGCTTTCAGAAGCAAGTTATTAATCCAGATGTTACCTTTCATCAAGAACAAAACACAATTAAAAACCTCCTTCTTCCTCTCTCACATGTGCACACAAAAGAAAAACTAGGAATAGTTCCTTTGCATTACAAAGATTTATCTGGAATTTGGCTGCTGGTACATCCCCACAAGAAATTTCTAAATCTTCAGCTTTCCTTTCCAGATAATTTTTGGTCAGTATTAACTTTCACCGTGAGCACAAGGGACAATCTGACAAATCACATACACCATGTGGTTTTAAGGCAACTACACTGAACAGAATATAAACCCCAATAAGTTCTTCAAAAATAAGTGTCAGATTTAAATTAATTGCAAAACTAAAAGCTAATAAAAACATGCAGTAGCCTAAAATGTGAAAAAAAATAGTGACAGTTATCAAATGGAACAGTTATGTTAAAGTCCTTCACACAGAGATACTTTATAACAAAAGAAAGATGCATTTGTACACCTCCCATAAAATATTTTCCGGTTTGCTTGCATAAAAACCTTCTGTGCCAAATTCTTCTGTTACTTGTTCTTACATGAAAAGATCTACAAGAATTTGATTCCCATCAAGAAAATGATCATTGCTAATTCACTTTGACATCATCACAAGCTAAATTTGATGAATATTTCTTGGTGGGACTGGACCCAAGATGAGTGCACTGGTAGTTTCTGTGGCAGTTCAAGCCATATTCCAGACATTATCATCACTATCCAGTCTCCCTGGTAGGTGCCAAAGTCCAAGAATGCCTAATTCATTGCAAGAGCAGGACATGAAATGCCTTCTCGTTGAACAACACCATGTTTAGGAAGATTTGGTATAAAAACTTACTATTCAGTCCCATTTGCAGTGAACAGGGCTTACAGGCAAAAATGCACCATGGCTCACAAAGCAAAGTGTCTTGTGGGGGTGGGGGTGGGTGAAAAGGATTAGGGAAAAAAGGGCAAGAAAGACCACACAGTGAGAAAAACTGACCACACTCAGAAACTCTATCAGTCCTAGTCAGTCCTATAAAATCTTTTCAATCTTTTTTTTTTTTTTAAGGATGCAGTAATGTGCAGGCTATAAAACTGTACTAAGTGCACTTTATTTTTCTGCAGCATGAACAAGAGGGTGAGGAGAAGGAAGAAATCCCACCTGGGTTTTGCCACGATACGGGATACAGTTTTAGCACAGCACTAGAGCACTTCATAAAAATGTGATATTTCTGCTCACAGTGTCTTGGGTTTGCTGGTTGAGGGAGAATACAGCTACCAAGACATGATCCCTCACAATTCCTCACCGTGGGGGAAAATAGAGCACCTCTCCACAGCTTCCTACACCACTGTGTTTGATAAGATGCCATTAGAAATGCTGCCATCCTGGGAGTGGGTTTCCTCGATCTTTGAAGGTGCATAATCCTCATTAAAGGAAAACCCTGAGCGTAGGAGGGGCAGCACTGACATCAAGGCACCTGGCCATGACTAAAAGAGCTGGCCCCATATGCGGCTGCTGCTGAGCAGCAGAATGTAATTTAGTCGCACCAGCAGGAGCAGAGGTCAATGATTTTATATTAATGGGGATCACGACAGTTCTAAGCTGTGGCGTGCTTTGAAATAAGTGTTGTACAAGGCAGCAAAGAGAGCTCAGCAGAGGAAATGATCTGTGTCACTGTCTCCTCATGCCCTGAAGCAAACACTGAAATGTTTAAAGTTGCTATAGACTTAAAGCCATAATATTTTACAAACAACAATTACCTGTTTTAAACTAAAAGCCAAATAGCTTGTAAATTATTACATCTTCTGGCATAATTTGAACAAAAATAAAAAATGAGAGGCATGTAGCTATTAGACTGTAATCCAAACAGAGGCAGAAGTGAGGAAATGTGATAAGTCCTTCAAAAAAAAAAATACGCTTTGTAATTAATCATTTGGATGCAAAGATTATGGTCACATGGCATTAAACCACAATGCATCAGTGAACAATCCCTGTCGATACCACCTATCAAAAATCACAGATTCAACCACACTAAAGGGTCCAAGTTTCGATTAAAAGATCCTCTCATGTTTCAATATGTACACTTCAAACCTTGAACTAAATTCACATTTAATCAAGCTTCTTTGTGGGGATGTAATGTGAGCTCTTCTGTGGCTTTTTGGAGGATTTAAATTTGGCCTTTCATGTAAGTGCATGACACAGCAATCCTTTACATGGATCGATATCTAACTCAAGGGATACCTGAGGTCCTTAATGAGGTTTTCAAGGTGGGGGTTATTATTGTTGTTGTTATTGTACTCCATTGGCACTGACAATGTGCTAGGTGCTGTCCAGATGTGTGGTGGAGATATGGTCTTCACAACAAAGAGATTTTCTGCTGAGGGGATATCTGCATGAGCCAGAATAAAAAAGAGAAAAATATTGCACCTTCCCCTACTTATTTACAGTAAAATTCAAATTGCTTTTCTCTCAGTGTTGGTCCTAAAGCCTTTTGCTAAGTGTCAGAAAAAGATATCAGAATCCAGAATTAGAGTCACAGCCTTGTGGGTCTGCTCAGAGACATTGCTTCATTGTGTAAGAAGGCACAAAGCACAGAGGTGGCTGAAGTGCAAGCAAGAGGGAATGACAGTGGTAAAGCAAAGAGGATGGGAGATGTAAGATACTGACTACTGACTCAGCAGTAAGAGTTGTGAAGGATGTCAAAGGAACAGTTTACATTTTAGTGAAGGGTGTAAAAAGGGACAAATGACATGGCTGGGGTAGTAATCCAAGAAGAATTGAGAAGACGTATTTTGAACTTAAAGGATCTGGGACAAAAGTTATCGAGAATCACAAAGGGGAATGCTCTAGCCACTACGGTAAAGAGGTTGGGCACATAGAATTGAGAATTAAGGATAAAACAGTGAAAAGGGTAGAGCAAGGGGTGGCCTAACAGTTGCAGATTCATCTATAGGTACAAAATACACTGATCTGAAAGGAGGTTGTTTTGGTAACAATGGGACATTGAAGAAGTTTTTAGGAAAAATACATTTTTATCATGTATCATTTTTATCTATTGTTTTGATAGAGACGTGTAAGGCAGAAATAGTTCAAGGGTAGATGAAGATTTGCACGGAAGGATTAAAGAATTGTGCTAAACCACAATAAATAGTTAACAATAGCTAGAAATGAATGAAGAGTGCAATGTATAACTAACTGTAATATGGAAACGGATATTGGAAAAGTAGACAGGATAATCCCGCGGAGATAAGCAAGTCCCAGGGTGATAGCCAACAGGGCCCAGTACCTGGTCTGGAGGAAGCAGAGCGAAGCTGCAGTGGGGAGACATGCACAGAGTACCCTGAGCTCGGGGAGAGTCAGCCTGATCAAGCACCGTGAAACAGTCTTATCCTATAGCTGTAACTGAGTGCGTATGCCTCTGCTTTCCTATTGAAATCACAGATGCTTTCACTGTCATGATTTCCGAGAATTAATAATTTCATGCAAAGTGATTCATGTACAATATCAGCAGACATACGCACTATGATTTGTGTATCAGCAGTGATATGCAAATATCACATATTATTTCCCCATTTATTTTGATACAAACTAAATATACAAGCCCTGTGACATATATCCCTGTGACAACTTGTTTGCTTATGTTTCCATTCAAAGCTGTTGCCCAAAACAGACTTTGCAAGAGTCCAGTGATCTCAAAGGTAGATGTCCAGGACAGAAAATAATAATAATAATAATAAATATAATAATAAGAATAAATAAAATAATAAGAATAAAAATATTAACTATATATATGAAAGGAAAATATGGAAAATTAATCTAAATTGAGGGCTTATTTGAAAAAAATATTAAAACCTATGTCTTTCATTATTGGTTTTCAATCTCCATCAGAGGGATAGTAGCTACAGCCCAATGGAAAGGCAAGTTAGCACTGACCAGCTGATTAGAGAGACCTTTGTGTTCTGTGAGGAAAAGACTACTGCGAGTCAGGTACCTCCTTGATTAAGGACAACCGCGTAGATTCCTTCTCTGAAGGCAGCATCTCCTGGCTTTGTCAGTACTGGCTTGGCTCTCAGAGCAGCAAGGGCATGGCAGCAAGATCTGAACTGGATGTGGGTGAGCACAGCAGCTGGCTTCTTGGTCATACCTGAGAAAGCCACTGCCACAGAATAAAGGTCCTTCCGGTCCCTGCTCCTGGGAAACAGCTCCGTCACCTGCCTGTCATTACATGAAAAAAAAACAAACCTGCATATGGCCACAGGCTGGTTGTCTCTGACTGAACAGACAGGCAGGGAAGGGTGGCAGAAGGAGCTCAGGAGCTGGAGAACACTGTTTGAGTGGGTTGTGCATTGCTCCTGGCTGAACAGCAGGGCTGTAAGATCTCTGTGTCTGTCCCTTAGCAGGGGTCTTAAAGGCGTTAAGATTTCTCTTTCAGAGAGAAGCCTTTCAGGAAGCTGAGGATTGGTTTGAGACACAGAACTTGGCTGCCACTAAATTTCACGGCTAACCCTTTTAAGCAGTTTTTAAAATGAGTGCAGTATAAGCCTAATATAGGTGTTCATTAACTAATAATAAATTGTAATGGAACATCATTGACATCTATATGAGTACTAATTGGATTGATGATCACAGCCATTACAATGAGCACCAAATGGATTCATCATAACCACACACTGGCTCCAGAGTATATATGTTATGCTGAGAACCACTTAAGCAGAAAATCCCAAGAAATAACACGGTAATTCACCTCTCTTTTCCTTTGACCTACAGCTACTGTGTATCTCTTCTTCCATCTCCTGGACTATCACCTCAGTTGGGAAGTGATCTAATACCCTGGAAACCAGTGGAAAGACTCCAGCTGACTTGCATTGCCTTGCATGAGAGACTAGTGAAGAAAGTATACAACAGACAAAATTAGTTAAGAACCGTGGAAAGTAACTTATTTCAATGGCCATTTTCAAACCTATGCAGTAATATATTTTTTTTTAATGTGTGATTGTTTAAAGTGGTTCCATGACAAAGACTAAGAGATTCAGAGGAATGTTTGGATTGACGACTGTTCGCGGTTTCCTGAGTGGCATGTATCTCTTTGTTTTTTAAGTTAGTGCCCTATTTTGCTTAAAGTAGTATTAAAAGTATATGGAAGCCAAATTTACCACCTTAGACATAAAATTAACCTGTTCATCTTCTCAGATTGCAAACTATAGAAAATGTAAATTTAAATGATCTGACTATAAAATCAAGTTAATGACATGAAAATGACAGTGCTTCTTCTCTCTCTTCTTAAATAATATGTTTTCTCCATTTCTGCCTGGCTAGTTGATAGGGGGAAATATTTCCTCCACTAATGAACAGATTTATCATCTTATTTTTACTATGAGTCACAGTACTACACATCCTGCAGAGAACACACAGAAGACCTGGTCACAGATTAGGACTGCAATGCCAAGGCACTGTATAGTCGGAAGAATGATGTCCTCAGTCCTGAAAAATATTTTTTGACAGCTGCCTACAAGTTCATTTAAATGAATGAGAGCATCCATTCAAGTAACTTGTGCTGCTTTTAAAAATTTCAGACAGAATTACTAACGCACATTCTAAGTGAGCTTTTCTGTAAAATGAATATCATTATAATCCATTAATCACTGAGGGTAGGATCAAGTTCACCCAGGTTAGGCACTTAACTTGAATCTAATTTTAAAGCACCCAGTGCACCAATCCTCATTAGTAACCAAGTGCCTAAATTCCCCTTTGCAGTCAGTGGGGGGAAGTACGCAGGTTTTTTTCCTTCTTACTTAAATGAGTTAAGGCCACAAATAATTTGCCACCAAAAAACAGGAAAGGAGAGATCAACATCCTAGTTCCATATGATAGCAGTGAATTCCATTGATGTTAATGTACAGATAATCCCAGTAAGTTAATTGTTTCTGCATGGTAAGGAAAGGCTAAAAAGGAACCCCCAGTGGCTCCTGCCAACCTGACCTAGAAGAAAGAAATATGAATTCACATCCCAAACTTTTGATCAGGCTGTTTCTGAGCATATAGATAAGACAAAAGCAGTCAATAGTAAAGGCAAAGGCAGGGTCTACTTCTTCAGAAAACCAAACCAAAAAAATTTTTTATTCTTAAGGAATGATTTCCTCACTCTTTCAGGACATCTGCTGAGTTAAACAGAATTAGAATATTGCAACAAGTAGCAACCAAAGGCTTTTTCAAACATCATTGGTATATTAACAGAGTCTTAAGCAAGGGCTTAGAATCTTATTCTACTTTCCAGATTTATTTCATAAGCAATTCTTAATAATTCAATTTTGTACTTTTACAATCATTCAAGATACAAAGCTTGTCACTCCCAGATTCTTATTGCTAGCTTTTTCCACCTCAGCTTCTTAGGAGAAAGACGTGACTTTAATAAAAAAACACTTCAAAACATTAGGGCCAAAGATAATAAATCCATAATTTCCAGCCCTAGAAGCACTGAACAATTCATGCTGGAACACACCTGAGAGAGCACGTAGTCCAACCCACTGCTCAAAACATGGTCAACATTGAATATAGACCAGTGTGGCAAATACTTTGCTTCTTTAAGTCTTGAAAAACTTCAAGGGCACAGATTCCACAGCTTTTTCAGGCAGTCTGCTCCACCTCCACTGCTCAGTTATCCTCATGACAAGACAAATTCCATATATCCACACAAAGCCTCCCTCACTTATAATCTTCCTCCCAGGATGTCATGTAGCTCTGCACCATCCCAGATGTGCTTTTGTTGATTTCATGAAGTTACCACCAGCCCATTCAAAGGCTCCTTGTCCTTGAGCATATCACTCATACCCCAATTTGCTTCTGTCTACAGGCTTGATAAGAGTGCACAGTCTGTCATTCTGTCTGCAGGCCATTGATGTAAATGTTAAATAGGACAGGTCCTTGGGCAGACCGCTGAGGAACTCCCCCCGTGTACTGAGAGACCAGCACTACAGACTTTTTCATACAACTCGTAGTTCATCCATCTAGACCAGAATGTCCCTGTTAGGATACAAGGATGCTGTGTGATACCGTAGTGAAAGTTTTGGTAAAGCAAAGATAGATGACATCCATTACTCTACTGTCATTCGCAAACCTAATCATTTAATTTTAGAAGGCACTCAGAGATGTTGGAGCTGATTCACCCTTGGTAAATCCATGCAGGCTATTCTCAGTCATCACCTTCTCCTTTCATGGGAGAAAAGTCTTCAAAGAGAATTTGCTCCATATTTTTCCCAGAGATCTAAATAAGGCTGAATGGTTGACGGTTAAGAATCAGAAAAAACCAAACTCTTCCACTCTCGTCTTGCCAGGAATTTTTAAAAAATAAGGTCAGTTGAAATAAGCAAATGCAGCAGTGCACAATCTGCATTCTTAAAACAAGAGTGAAAGGACCCCAGCTCATAGCTCTATTCTATTCAACCAACTCTTCTCACACAGGAAAGTTTTATTAACAAGTATAACTGTATTTGGTTTTACTTTGGCTTATTTAACACACCTACGTAAAAAACACGTCAGGATGTTTTCTCACACATGCTAACACTAACAAAGGACTTTAAAAGGAATACAAATTTTAATATCGTAGTAGGCCTTTTACTTTAACAGGGTCATCTCAGAAAGTCCTAAAACAATAAGATGAGTATATAATTTGGTTTTATTTCAACGTAGTCACAGATTTGGTAGCAATATATTTCCATCAACTTAGTGTATAAGCTCACAACATGAGCTGATATTTAATAATACCTTTGTTTGTGTTACTAGTTCTATCGCCACAATGGAAAGTACAGTAGTGGACATAGCCTAACTACACAGAATATTAGGCTTCATTCTTCTTGACAAGTAAACTTCGGAGTATAAGAAACAAGGAAAACGCAGTGCATGAAATATTCTACTGAGGCAACCTGCGTCACAAATTTCATAGAATTATTTAAAAACACTTAGTGTTCTTGATGGCATCTTTGTAGAATGTTGCTGCCTTAAGAAAAATTAAAAAAAAAAACCAGCAAGAAACCAAGTATATTGTAATCACAGGTATTTTTGATAAAATAATAATATACAACTACTTTAAAAAAAATAAATAGCAACCCAATAAACCAATGTCTAAGTATCACAATTTTGTATACGCAATTCTAACTCTCTGCAGAAACAGGTCCCTGATTTTCTATCCATGGCAAAATTAAATTTATGAGAAAAATTGTTTTTTCTAACCTTTAAGGAGATGGCTATGAAAAAGATCTTCATTCTTTTTGGAATCTAAGTGCTAGAAAAATTCATGAAAGATCCTTACAAAGACCTCACTTCTGGACCTTTAGTATCAGGCAGAACACTAATATACTATGGGATATAAAATTTTCTGTTGTAGACAGACTTAACATTACTGCTGAACACAGCTTTGAGTGAACACTGCACAGCAATGGGGTGAATTTTCTTCTCCCTCTGTGCAGAACAGTACTGTCTTACAAGTCCTCATTACCTGTCCTCAGGTTTATTTCCTGTTTCACTTCTTTCAGCTTAGTATGAGGTAATTTACATTTCCTTCATTCTGTACAAGAAGCAGCTGTGAAAGCCTCTACTCATAAACCATGTCTGCATGAGCGGTTCAGTCTGTCATACTTATCTGACCGTAGTACCTACTTCATGCTGCCTAACAAGCCGCAGTGCTGCAGCCTACTGCTCACGAGGCAGAGCACTGGGCACCACAGCTAATCCCAAAGGGACCATGGGTGCAGACCAGTGCTTATTCATTTGTTATCACCTCACACCTCAGATGTAGCGTCTGACTGGGAAAGCCTGTAATCAATTTTAATGTAGACCCAGAAGGTGAGTTTTAATCAACCTTGATAGTTTCATCTTTATTTTACAGTTATGGAACAAAAGGTATTTTTTCCACTAGTTTTTACAGAAGCTAGAAAATGTATAGGCCAGCCAAAAGAGTACTCATGCACCAACACGTGGTTGAATTTGTGGTAGACTTAAACATGGAGTCAAACACCTAGATGGATGTCCATGCTGAGATGGGGTTATGTGATGTTCTTAGCTGAGCAGATTCACACATTTCTAAGATCACAAAGGAAGATCAGGTCATCTATTACAGCACAGATTTCAGATGATTTCATCTGTTTTTTCACCTTTACTTTAAGGTAGATAGTTTATATTTCCTAAAAGATCATCATCCACAAAAGACAGCTAGGCTAGATGTGAAAATTTCATATACCAAACTAGCCACCTTTGGGCCAGTTGCCTTTGCATTAAACCAAAATAAAACTGAACAAAGTCTGTGTGACACAATACTTAAAAGATAATTAAAGAGACTTCAGTTCTGAATTGTAACACATGCCTTAACTTTAGGCTAAATTTCAGGGTTTAACTCAAGACAGTTCTGCCTTGCATGCATTTCTTTTTTTACATTTAAGTATTAGTTTCCATCTTAAAATACCAGAACTGAAATGTCATACATTTTTAGTGATCAGTGGGAATCTCAGCATAGAATTTCATACTTAAAACATCACTTAAGTCACTTGACACTGACCAAATGTGTCCCCGTTGAAATGACATTTCACAAATATTGCCCTATTAAGCAGTAGCAGTTGCTATTTGTTGCTGAAAAGATAAATCAGTTTCCTGGGAAAAGTGCCAGTAGATAGCTCGTATACTCTAGTTACATTCTGGATTCTTGATAGATTTGGTGAAGATGTCTTCATGTTAGTGTAATAAAAGCCTATTATCAGCTCAACAGCAGAAAACTGTTTTCATTCATCAAGAAAATAGCAGGTTCGACACTAGTTGCCTTTTTAAGTGAAAGATTGGACATATGCTATGAAGAAAACTCTTGCCATTGCAAGGCAAGAGAAGGATAGCACACTCAAACACATTTTTAAATTTAATTCCACTTCTCAATTCAGTTGTCAACCTCTTTACAGTAAATTACATGGTTAGTATTAAAGAGCACACTTTGACTTGTTCCCAAAGTGATTTTTTAAAAAGTTTGAGCCAAAATCCTTCAGCCATTTTGGATTTATGAGAAGATTAAAAAGCAATCCTCATTCCCTCAACTTTTCTGGAAAACATAGTAAAAAAAATCTAGTTGTCTTTTTTTTTCTCCCTACGGGGATAATTCAAAAGTGGTTGAACTGCCAGACTTCAAAATTCTTTTATTGTTATTTAATATTAATAATCCTTTCCTATCTAAGGCTAAGTGCTCAGTTTGATGAGATGCCAAAAACCCCCACATTACATATCAGACCCTGCTTTCAAAAAACATGATGTAACAGGTGAGAGGAATTGCGGAAGTGTGAACGATGATAATAAGCGTTTTGACACAAGGGAGGACAAAGAAACATTAGCAACAGGTTCTACTATTACTTCTGTCTTGCTCAGGGAAATTTGTAACAATTAGGAAGTTTCTTGTTTAATTTAAAAATGAAATAGAATAAAAGTATCAGTCATTTTTCCCTTAGGAAAAAAGAAAAAAACAAAAACCCAAATCATGGGAATTAAATTTCTTCCTAATGGTTCTGCTCCATAATTTCCTCTATCAGGTAGTTATGAGAATGATGAATATCTCTGTGTTTTCCAAGTGAATTCCTAGAAAGGACAAAGGAGATCAAAGAGGTAGCATACACCTGGATTAACTGACTCCTAAAAAGTGATGGAAAAGGGAAAAAAGTCATTACTAGCCGGGAAATCTCATGGAAACTCTCAGATGTGTTTTCAAGGAGAACATGAACCACACAGGGATCAGACTTGAAGAATTTTCATTTACTGCACCTTTTTTTAACCAGCAAGTGAAAAACTTGCTACTTACAGGCCCTCTAGAGGAGCTGTGCTTGAACATCGGTATCTACATACTTGACTCTTGCACAGACCAATAAAACTCTGTTCTCAGAAGAGATGTTTCTTGATTGTCTCAGTGAGAAGATTGAGCTTAAATGTCTGTTAGGCTCATGAAAGAACTTAGCAATTAAATGCTGAAGCCTCAAAATTTTAATATATTTTTAAGTGAACACAACTCCATCAAAAGGGAAAACATGACCTTAAACGTCTTTGAAGTCACGTTTAAATAAGGTATCATGTGTATTCTGGCCACTTTCCTTGTCTTTGAAAAGGAAATCAACAGCTCCTGCAGACACACAGAGCCAGAGGCAGTGAGACAGCTTTATTCCACAAATTTTAGTGAAGGCGTTCCTTTAGCAGAGAGTATCAAGTGCAAGTAAACATACACCAAATGTCTTTCCTCAGCTCTGATTTGTGTAAGCCATTAAGGGACAGGAGTAAAAAGTGTGATAGCAGCTATCCATTATAAAATTGGTTCTGTGGATTAAAGTATACATTGATTGTTCCAGTCTAGGAAGTCTTTTAACAGGGAGAATAAAACTCTGTTAAATAGTTTAAAAAGTCTGTGGTCATAGTGCCAAGTTATTTTCAGATATGATACTGCAATTTTATCCTCACTGTAAATAGGGTTCTTAGTTTACAATGAATAATATAGAGTACAATCCATCATCCTTAAGAACTGATCACTTACATTCACACCTTCTACTTGCATCCTTTAAAACGTGTAGAGCAAGGACGAGAAGCCTGTGACAGATGTTAGAAAGAGCCCACGCTTTCACTGCCCATGGCCCTCAGCTGCAGCATTTTGTTGGTTTGGGGAAGCTGTCTGCTGGTTAATGCTGAAATATGTGAGTGAGTGGTTGATGAGTGCATGGCAAGTGAGGACACAGAGCAGGGCAAACCAAAGCAAGGACTGGATGCAATCCAGAGTGACTGTATTGCTCTGCCTCAGTGATCTTCAAGCAGCAGACGCACCTTTTATTTTTACAAGTAAACATCTTGGCCATGGCTGGCAACAACAATAGTGAGATCTGTTATGTGGATCCTACAGTAAAGGCTCTCTACTCTCCCCTATGGAGAGCAGAAAATAACTGTATTACCTTTCTGCTGCCTCAGGACTGTTGATGTAACCATAAAGTGTTGTTGGCAAGTCCAACACTACATACATTTCAGGCAGAAGGAGAATTAAGCAGAGGAAAGACTTGCCTAGCTCTTTGGGCAACGCCTACTCTGGTCCAGGAGATATCATTTCTGCAGTCGGTTAAAATTCAGGGAGAAATCAGGCAGGTTCCACACCAAAGAGCTCCATACACTTTAGGACTAGAGTTTCTAGCTGAATCAATAGATGCAAGATGAATTAAGAGCAACTGTGCCAAGTTTTTTAACTCACATAATTAAATCAGTTTTAAAATGCATCTTTAGTTACACTGATGCGTTTAGATCAGATCTTGGCTATCTTCTCCTCCTCACACACTTTCAGCCTGAATCCTTGTTGCCAAAGGGGCAATATGATCAAATCTGCATATTCTAATTTTTCAGAGATTGTAATATGAAAGTCTTTGAGAGTTGTTGGGATTTAGGTGCACAAGTATCTAAGCTAGTTTAACACTGTTGAATCTAGGCCAAATAAGTGCTTTTAAGTTTTCCCCTTAAGCTCTTAGGGCTTCAGTTTTCCCACTTCTAAAATCAGAGTTTTGAAATCAAGATTTATGGTGGCAGAAAAATATCAGCTGCCTCTCACACAGAGATCTTTTCTGCTCTCACTAAACTGCCATGAATCTTAATTCTGAGCAAGAGGTTTTGAGATCCTCACAGCTGAGGATCACTGTTTTAGCACCTTCTGCAGGCTGCAGGGGAAAAAAAAAAAAACACCTCAGTACTGTCATTTTAAACCAGCCTGTAACATTTCTCTAAGAAGTTATTTGGGATGCAAAACTGTATCACATCAAACCACATCAGTCGTCTTTTCAGTGAAAGACAAGAAAAAAAAATACTATTTAAAGTTAATGTTTTAACCAGCACAGATCTTTGTCTATAATGGATGAACAGCTAAATAATTAAGGAAGAAACAAAATCTGAAATCTTACGTGCTGGACTAGCTCCATTGTCTACTTCCCAGCCCAGTGACTTTTCCAAGTGTTTTTTATCAGACATATTTGCTCTATGAAAATGGAATGTAGCTCTGCCCTAAAGTGCATCTACAAGACACATGTGAGAGGCAGATCTCAACTGGGATCTAAATTTTGCAGACTGGTTTTTGACACATAAATATGAAACACACCATTTTTTGTTTTAACATTCTGCATACTCAATTTATTCAGCTTGCTTAGAACCCTCACTCTCCCCTGACATCCTGGATTTGAGAAATAATCACTCTGTGGGCTTGCAGCACACAGTTTTCTCTCATTTAAAACACACACAAGAAAAGAAAGCTCAAATTTAAAAAATAAAAACAAAGTAAAAACCAGCAGGAGAAGTGAAGGTGCTTCTGAAGGATATTCCCTGAGCTGCAAATATTTATTCTTGTCATATCATACACACACACCAACTGTTTCCCACCTGCCTTCATCACCGCCCTGTGTGCACACACCCAGGGTGACTCAGGGGAGAACACAGTTTGGGGACACCCAGAAGCAGGAAAACACTGAGGCGCTGGTAATGGGCTGTGCAGCAGAATTCAGTTTCAGGCGATCACCCTCAGGGTATGCACCTGGGTACAGGTCTTGGAAGGTGTTGAGCACTCTGGCCCCAATCCAGAAAATCATTTATACGCATGAGGAGTATGCACAAGTTAAGCATGCGTTTCTATTCTTTCCTTGATTCAGCTCAAATGGAGTAGTACTACTTTTCAAGAACTTTTTATTCTGTCACTGATGAGAGTGACCTTCACTCATAAGCATGTCCATTATTTAGGGTCAGAAAGAGCATCAGACAGGAAGGCTTGTCCTCACTTCTGATTTCCAAGGAAAGGGGGGAAAAATATTCTCTTTTCCCCTTTTAAAAGCCAGTAAATTGCAAGCAAAGGGAACACAGTTTGTGCACTGTTTCTCACAACCTAACCTGTCTGGTCACTGAGTCACTCACACATGTCTGCTTATGCTTGGAAGGTAGAAATATTATTTCTTGATATGTATTAGACCGAGGAAGATAATTGCTTTAAAAATCTATCTGTAATGTTTGCTTTGGATATAATAATACAACCACTTCTTCTTCAGCCTTTCCTTTCTCAGTAGGAAACATCCACTATGCAGCACACTGATACCTGATTGCAATCTACAGAAAGCGGCAAAGGGGAGAGAGACCACACTGCAGTCTCTTGAGACTTCTGTGCATGGTACAATTGAGTTCCTCTGTGCATTTGTCTTATTTTCTCTTTCTGATGTCCTATCCAGGCAAAAACATTTTCTCCTGGAGGGTGGTTTTGTATTTTGTTTTGTTTTAATTACCTGAAGTAGAACATGTAAAAGTTATTATTTTACATTGTAAAAAAGAAATTATGTTTTATTTACTTATTTACTTATTTATCTATCTATTGAGAGAAATTTCTGTTGAACTTAAGAATAAGTCAATTTTCCTGCAAGGCAATTAAAGCCCTCTATTTATTTCTGAAATATCATTGTTTCTGGTATTAAATAAGTGAATATAAAGCTACGTGGCATGGGGACAGGAAGAGGGACAGCATTAGAAGTCAGTTAGTGTGACCACAGTAAGAACTGAAAAATCTGACACTCAGCACTGAAGTCAGGGAAAATGCAGCACTAACTCTCCCTGCTCACTTTTCCGCCTTTTTGTCTGTGATGGATATTTAATAATTATGCTTTACTAGAATGCCAGTGGAGATGGAATTGCTGTTGCTAATGTAGAGGCTTTAAAGCCATCAGAGGATCTTTAAGCAAATGTTATCTATTTTGCTGAAGAAATCAATTACACAGAGATTGCTTAAACCAGTGACAGGCAGAGTGAGGAGTAAAATGTGTTAAGCAGAAAAGTTACAGTCATCAACATGTACAGATTTACATGATATATGAATACAACTGATCAAGACTTTTAGCTTACAAAAATTAAGGAAAAAGAGCAAAATAAAGGAAATAAAGTCTAGCAAAAAACCCCAACTCTACACTTAAAATGCTTATCTGTACATCTTATGCACCTGGCAGGCCCTGTCTTTCTTTGCCTTTCCTTTCATTGGTGTGGAAAAGAATTGGCTAGGATTCCACTACCTAGACGACAAGCAACTTTGAGGGACCTGGGCTTTGACATTGGGCATTTGTTAGTGATCTGTCCAAGATTGGTATTTGTTAGAAATCTCCCTAGATTATTTGTGCTGTGCTATTTGGGGGCATTGCTTTGGTTAAGAATAAAACTTAATAGTGCTGTGGCCTCTGCATTTAATCATATTATCACTTCATTGTTTCTGGGTACAAAACAATTTCTTTTAGTTCTGAAAGAATGATTTATAAGAGGATATGCATGTTAGCACATATTAACAATTACAACAAAGCATGAATTGAAATTCTGCTTGCCACAGAATCATTTATCTTTTATCATACAAGAGTGTTTGCACATGGTCCTGTTGGATGCATCCATATTTTTAAGGAATGAGAAGCTGATATCTCTACAACTTGTGAGAAAGCAGAGTGTAACTGACACTTAAGAATAGAACTACTGAAGAATTAGCTACTGCTTCTGAAAGTATTGACCCTAATGATTCATAAAAGAAAAAAACATATAGTGAAAACTCCTTTGACAAAAAAAAAATCCCTAGTCAGATTTGCCTCTGTCTTGGCTTTTGCACTGCTGATACTCAGAGCATTAAACATCCTTACAGAGAATATAACTGTTCAAAAGGACTGTCAAGACTGTTAATTACTCAGGTGGAGTTAGCACACAGCTCATTAAACCATGTCAGAACTTTCAGTCCTTCTCCACTGTATCAGTCCCTTTAGGGGCTCTCGTATCAGGATAATTTGATTCTTAAAAACACATTAATTCAGATCATACATTAAACCAACAAATTATTCCAGCTTCTTTGTGAAACAGGTCTGATCCAACCAGAATCGCTATTGCAGCAAAGACAGTTTCTGTAATTAATGTGCAGTGGGTGTGTCTGGAGCAGGAAAGGAGTGTTTGCAGGGTGTACTCTCCAGCTAGCACTTGAAGAACGGTTATTGCCAAACTTTTAGAAGAAATGTATTTCTTGCAGCAGAAATATACAAATGTTTCATTATATGTATGAAGGTTTCATTACAAGGGTACAAAGTATTCACAAATCTGCAGTCTGAACCTTGGGTTTGTAAGTCAAAATATTACCTCAATTTTTCTTCATAACAGTGGTGGAAGTTCTGTGAAAATGTTCAAAGATCAGGTTCTCTCCACCCCAGTGCATGAGTTGTCAAAACTTCTTCCCTTCAGCAAAAAGAAGCCTCTAGAGACATCTAAAAAAAAAAAAATAGTCAACATAGATTGTCAGAAGTTGCTTTGTGGTTTAGAAATCTACTTCTCATGATGAAAGGTGTTGCCAGTACTGACAAACCTAAACCACATTTAAGCAGAACAGACTTTTTGAGAAGACCTCAAGTCCCACTCATCCAGGAAAACCTCTAGGTATTTTAGTGGAGTTTGCAGCCTATGTAGGTGTTCAGCAGTCAGGATGCTGGTGTCCAAGTATTTCAGAAAAGATCTGTAAAGGCACTTGAAGAAAGAAAAGATCCAAAGATGTCCATGTGTAAAATGTTTGTTAGGGTTAGGTACAGTTATCTTTTTTTTTTTTTATTATTTTAGTTCAAATGAAGCATATTTGAACTGGTAAGTAAACTGTCTAAGACTGGTTTTCTTCTAATGTCTTCAAATCAAAGTACAAAATTTTGGTTTGAACCCAGGATGCTTGGATTCACCATACTTTATAATTACATACATCCTCATCCAAAGCAATCAGGGCTGCTTTACAAGAGTATGAGATTTTCCTTATGAATATATTTACGTTTGGATGCAGCTTGTGAAAGTTCCTTTTATAATTGGGGAACACAGAAATAAGTATGCTTTTTATTACTGCAATGTTCTGAATAGAAACTAAGGAACTTGACAGTAGAAAAATATTTTGCAGGGGCAGCTGGGCTAGTTAGGGTAAGACTAGCTGCAAATTTTAGAGGACATGACTTTGCTCATTATATTCAGTTAATCCAATTGGCTTTAGCAGAAAATCTTTGGATGGAACGTCTCACTAGATCAGCCCAAAGTTTACAAGACCTATGACTGCAGAGTAATCATCTACTAATGAGGAAGACCTAACTCTGTTAAACACATTTTTAAAATGACACTTTCTAAAATGGTTTTCAGCTCCTGATGAATGAAAGCCATCACCAGAATTCTAAAGTCTAGTTTGTTGTTTTTAAAATGAGCACTCCACAGGAGTCAAATGCTCACTATTACCCTGTTTTAGTGGAGAAAAAAATTCAGAACAAGATATAGAGGACAATTAAACATGCGGACCACTTTCTCCTCCAAAATTCTCATACTGGTAGAACTAAAATAATTTTCAAATTTATTACACCAGAACTCCAAGTGTGATAATGCACCTTTAAAAAATGAACTTCAAGGTAAAATATTAAACATGTGTTTGCTCTTCATATAGGATAAGTGCTGAAATATCACATACTATTGGGGAAAATGACCCGTAAGTGGTTTTTTTTTCCTCCTACTGGAGCAGTTAGTGTGGCGTGCAGTGAACCAAATCAACAATGTGATTCAAGCTGTCTCTGCAGCGTCATGGTGAAAGAAAGGATAAACTATAAAAACTACCCTCCTACAGCTCTTAGTTCTTGCTTCCCACACTTTAACATCTTCTGTCACCTCTGGCGCTGTTACTGACCCATGCTAAGCTAAACTAAAGGATGATAAGTTTGCTGCCTTTGCCCTTGTCCTAAGGGGCTGCACATTATCCTATCAAGCATCAGAAGCCATTTCTGTGGGATATTTGTCAACCTACGAAGTCCTTTTAGAACAAATGAAATGGGCAGCGAATTACAAAAATGTCATTCTCTAAAGGAAATGGATGAAGGCTTTTGTTCTCCAGTAATAAATAGATGCCATAGGCTTATAACACTATTTTTGTATTACATTTGACAGGGTTACTATTTCCAGTTCATTAAGGAAACAGCTTGAAAACTATTTTTTCATATGCTTTTAAAAATAATGTTTTCCCAGTAATAAATATAAGCAATAGCTCCCATAATGTTAACTTCAACAACAGGATTCATTTCAAGGTATTTTGTTAAAGATTACTACATATAAAATGACAAGTATTAAATATCTGTATTTTTAGCATATGCACATGCTTATTTAGCTGGCAGGTGATGAGGATATGAGCAATAATGTCTGTCCCTAATTTTTAAAATGTTTTAAGATTCCTTTTACCCTTTGGTAGACCAATTTTCTTGTGCATGATGGCCTTATGGAACCTCATGATATATATACCATAGGCTAAGGTCAAGCAAAGGAATAATAACTCACTTCCTTAAATGAATGCTTCAAAGTAAATCTTCTACATTTAATAGCAGTAAACAGAGGTCAGGATGACACTCTCCCAGGCTTGAGAGTAAAGCCTGTGTGTTAATATTCTCCAAGAATTACGGCTGCATCTCTGGGTGATAAAATGTTTGCTAAAGTGTGTCTCTGAAAAAATATTTTACAGTGCTGTGAATGCTGTACATTTGAATTTTTACAAAAAGCTAAACTGAGATACATACCGAAATACATATAGTATTTCTTTGTTACTTTCCTTTACTATTAAACACTGTGTTAAAATGCTTCATAGAGGACCATTAACTACTTTTGCACATATAACGTTCTTTCTGAAATTGTCAACTGACTAAAAGATTAAGTGATATATAGCATATTCACAGTAGCGAACTTATCTGCGATGTCAGTCATAGCATTTATTCTGTAAGGCGTATTTATCTCATCATCCACTAATCAATTATTAAAGGAACACTTAATTTACATCAAAGTGCTATAATATTTCTTATGTTTACAGCTTATTTTTGCCTGCAAAATAGTCTTTCAATGACTGTAGTGTTGGCACTAGCTATTGTTCATTATAAGTGAACATTTTGTTAATAAGAAGAGCTCAAATTGATTTTGCAGGAAGATAAATCAGTAAACCAGACCATTAACTGGTCTCCTGCTTTGTAACTATTTCACTAATTCCAGGCTAATTATATTTAGATCTTTATTAGCTAGATCTTTTCACAAAAAATGCTGGACCTGGACCAAATGTAGGGGGAACAGGGAAGAATATATTGATAAATGCACTCCTTCATTGTAGTGTATTTTTCAAGACACACACCAGTGCACATTTCAGATTAGACTCCATTCCTTAGTTATCATTAGTCAGGCAGAGACAACTAAACTTTACAATTAATAGCTCCCAGCAGTCCAGTACATTCCCTTTCTCTCCCTGCACGCCAGAGCTGTATTCTTTCATGCATGTCCTCCCACCCTCAGGTGAGCTCAAACTCTTTGAGACCTGGAGTAGCTGAGCCCTGCCAAGATGTACTTCTGGGGCAGGACAGTTCTCCCTTTAGCTGAAGCAACTGGAAATACTCCTGGTTTTCGGCTGGACTGCTGAGTATCTTCTCCTGAAACAGTAATGACAGAGGCTTTTTAAAATAATAAAGTGATTAACTAGACAAAAAATGCTTCCAGTGGAAAGAATGCTTGATGTCATACTTCCCAAATTCTTGGCTTTTAGGCACTTTTAATAAGGGTCTTTGAAATAAAGATTAAGCTTACAAAATGTTGTAATCAAAGAGGATATTGTGTTGGAAGTCCCTCATATAGACAAAGCAGGTCCAGTATTAAATTTCTTGCTTTTCCTGATATAAAGTGAAAAAATTTATCTCCCCCTGTGATTCAAAGCGAGACATCATCAATAGAGAGAAAATAACTGATCCTTATGTCTATGACACTTTCCTGGGATGCTGGAGATTGCCTGTTCAGAATCGCTCAGGAATACTAGAGCGCAGACCCATTCCTTCTGTGAGCTGGAAGCGCTACATAACCATGGGTCTTAACAAGTAATGTAGGAATCACCAGCTCTGGTGGGGATAGGTAGAAAACACAGACTTTTATCTCCTCATGCTGTATTGCATATCAATATCAAACCAAATCACCAAAAGAAATGCTGTTATTAATCTCTAATGTGATTTGATCTGGAGAGAAGAATAGGTTTTTCTTCCCCATTATCATTCTTTCCTTAGAGTGGGAGCTCCGTGAAACCATGTTCCAAGGGGATTTTTGTTGCTTCTGTATTTTCTGGGCAAAGCTGCTTTCAGTGTTAATAAGAGCTCTACACAGGCATGAAAGAGCATGTTAACTTCACACAAAGGTTAAAACTTTCAGATTGTGCTATTTGAATTATCTTATGAAGAATATTATGTCATGTTAAAGGTTATTAGCCATGTTGAAATCAGAATTTCAGGATGCTCAGATTCTGTTTTTTTCTGAAATACTGACCTTCCTGCAGCTGATATGGATTTCAAGATAGATGCTGGCACTCTTCACGGGTGAAAGCCGGGCCCACCTACTGGGATTGAGCTGCCAAAAAGGTGTTTTAGCAGTTAACTTCAATACACCCAGTTTTGGAAAAAATCTGTCTTTGATTTTTTTAGCATTCATCACTGCCTGCTCTGAAGAGTTTGGGGATATTACTGTATGCTGTCAAACAGCTGTTGCATTTCACTCCAGGCATGTATGAAGTGATCACCATACAGTTTTTCATACCAATTTACTAGGTTTGCATAGCACTCTGGGATCCTGTAGATGAAAGAGACTGTAACAGGGTTAGATTACTATTACTGCAAAACCTGCATAAACAGGCTCAAGCTAACCTTAATCATCTGTCCTAACACCCAATAAAATTTCAGTCTCTGTGAAAGTTCCCTTATATTAGTTATGCTATACTATGTGACTATCTGTTATAATTTATAATGCCCACAATAATACCAGGTCCTTCAGTAACTGATAAGAGGGTTTTACTTTTGATAGTACATAAATCCATGAAAAGATTCAGGAACAGAAAAGACCATCTGGTGCAACAATCTCGCCTTTGCAAGCCCTTGCAGCAAAGTGGAGCTGCTATAACAGACAAGGCTGAATTCTTTATAGGCAAAGTTTAATAGGAACTCTCCAAGGAAAACACCCTGAATAGTAAACAGGAAAATCCATTTTAAGATATAAACTTATTTTACTCTGCTGATCGTAGTTCCTATTACAATGGCCTTAAAATGCTAGCTGTAATCCCAGCATCAGCTTTGGCTCTAGAAAAGCTCTTCCATAAATACAGAAGTGTCTGCCAATGCTACAGCTCACAGTGTGTGTCTTGCAACTGGCTGCTCTCATGGCACTTTGATGGACAGACTGTAACACAGGAGGTCTTGCAGCTGGTAAAAATCATTGATTTGGTGGGCTTAAATTAAAGAGTGCATTCATACCTACCCACGCACAGCCGTCACAAAAGTCTGAGATATTACCGGATCCTGTGGTTTGGTGTTCTATACCCATAAACACACAGTGCAGGGTAGATTCTCTACACCACTAAATAAAAAAGACCAGTTGCTGTAAATGCACACGTACACACTCTCAGACACTGGGGCAGACAGAACAGACTGGGGCAAATAAAACCCAGACATGCACTGTAACTGGTGAGATTAATAAGTTCATCAATTATTTTTCTAAAGGTCATAGCTAACACAGAATAACTGTTATCATTTGTAGCTAGAGTGAAACAGAAATCAAAAATGTCACCACATTTTAAAGAAAAATTTGCTTACAAAACCGTGATCCATAAAAACAATAACAAGTCTCGCAAATTAAGTCACAGTTAACTTTGTGAAACCTTAATAATTATAGTTATGGTAGCAATAATAATCAATTTGCAGTCATATTTTGCCTTCAAGTTTAAGGTTTTCTATAGGTTTGGCAAACATTAAATATCTGAGAAGTGCGAGTCCTGCAGATAAATAAATTAGGGCCTGGGCCACGAGCCAAACGAAGGAGCAGGACTCAAAAAAATTCTTCAGTACTGTACAGAGACTATTGCACAGTTTTCCCAAAGCTGGAGTAACCCATTCCTCTGCCAGCAAGGGCTCAAAAAATACAAAGGATTAGATTATGGTAGTGATTTACCTGAACAACAAAACATTTGTGTACACTCAAGAGCATCTGAGAACAATTGGTCTTCATCATGGCTGACAGTTATGAGTCTTCATGACTTGTAAGGCAAAAGGGGTAAAACAAACTCATTTATGTTAGATATCACTTCAGCAGGCTAGTAGAAAAATGTTTTTCTTGGTTACTGATTCATTTATGCTGCAGCAGTGTAACGTGTATAAAAGTGGGAAATATTTCCTTCCTCTCAAATCCTTCCACATTTCTAGATTGCCAGAGGGTAATGACTATGCCATGAAATCAAGGTCAGTTCTCATCAGTTTCAATAAGCACTTTTACAAAGAGTAAGCCCAGCCCAAGAATTCAGGTTTTCACTTACCACGACACCAAAAAAAAGCTAATATTTTAAGGAACCCCTGAGTTCCCTCTATTATTTTCAGCGTAAAACGAAACTTGACTAAAAGTGAGGTTTTCACAGCATTTGTCATATCAACCCAAAAGTGTAATTTTAATGCTACCAGACAAGGGGGAAACATCTACCACCTCACAGAAAGTGTAACTTAAATAAATGGACATTATTTGAAGGATGCCATAAATCAGTTCCCTTATACATTCAGTAAGTGAAAATGTACTATTGGCATTTGATAATTTAAATCTGTTATTGTATATGGGTCTATCAGTGGCAGCAAAACTAGGGAAAAAAAAATAAGGAACACCCAATGTACAAGAGAAAGTATTTATGTTCAGCTATGTTCCCTTAATGTTGTCACACATTGTTTTTCTCACAGTAACTCAATGCCACAGGGCTGTTGGCATAGGAAGGTCTCAATTTAATCAGCACAAAACATCCAAACAAGTCTTAATCATATACATTACATGAGATAAACATTTACAAAATTAATGTTGATGTTGCCTACGATAGCAAGCCAGCCTGTCAATGTGGGAGGAATGTACCATTTTAATAACAGTAACAAATGCTCTGGAGCCCATGAGCCACTGACCTTGCTACTACAACTAAATGCTTCAGTGCGCTGATTTTCCCTGGTGGTGTGCTCCTTAACTGAGCTGAACAAAGTGGAATGAAGACTGAAACTTGTCTATTCAGGATCGTGACTAGTGTGAATCCTCCCAAAAGTTTGTAAAGGAGCCCAATTACCCTTACCAGGGTAACCAACCACAAGCCATTGACAAAGGAATCATACTCATGGACACAGAGGCCCGTGTAACCAAGAAAGCATTACTTTTGCTGAAGCACAATGAACATACCAGGGCTGACAGGAAAAAAAGACTTCAATGCGTGGGGTACATCCATAGTGACAGTATAGTTTGGAGCAGGGATGTGCTTCTGAAGCAAATCTCCTAACTTCTCCACTTACTGCATTTTGGTTTGCATCGCGTGGTAGTCGAAGAGTGCCCATGCTACTTTCCAAGTATGCACTTAACTGTCTCAACTCTTACATCCAGAAGAGTTCAGTTCACAAGACCAGATGAGGTGTAGTATACAGTAAGACCTCTGCAGGACTTACACTGCGGAAATCAGCATGAGCAGTTTCATTCTACAGATCTAATCTTTCTGGGGTACTTGACTTGCTAAAGGCACTGTAGCTTCTATGAGTCACAGCCCCTCCTGCTGCTCAACTCCCCTCATGTGCTTTGCCATTTTGAAAATATATACAGAAGTCTATGCAGAAAAAGTAGTGAGAGAAGTCAAATAGCTTCAAAGAAAAATTAATCATAAGTTTCAACTCTTTATCCTCCTTAGTTTTAAGATACAGCATAGCTAAAACATTTTATTTCAATACTCACCTAGATGTGACAACGCAGACAGAGTATAGATAAGGAGAAAATGAAAGGTGAATCATTAGGAGTTCTACAATAGTACAACTGCTTTTTCTTGCGACGTTTTCCCCATCCTTCCTCTCTCTTCTGTGATTGCTTTTTCACCAAATGGCATATCTCCAAACTTTGGGTTGACACTGTTGTAGCCTTCACACCTATGAAGTGGTGGCACTTCTTCAGGGAAGCATCCACCATCTGCAAGATCCTCACTTCTTCCGCTTCCAGACCCATCTCTGATTTTCATTTGCTTCTGGACCAGTTAGTTCATCAGCTTTCATTCGGTACAAACTGGTTTGTTTAACCAACCCCAACTACTTTGAATCCCTAATTTAACTGTTTCTGGTCTCCCCTACAAGGTGAAAAGCAAGAAGTACATCACAATGGGTACTCCTACTATTCCTCGGTGAAAACCCAGAGTTGCCACAGGACACATTCCTACAAAGATAAAAATGGAGAAATCACTTTTTCTGTGACAGTACATACACTGCTTAGTGCAAAAGAAATGCCACATATGCTAGCATTCAGTTTTCATAATAGCTTAGTGTAATAGATAACAATTCACATTAATTTTAATGGACCTAAACTAATTTACACAGGACTAAATTTGGCCCACAGGAACTATATTAAATGTGATCTTAAAGTGATGTATTCAAAATATATAAATTAATATATTTGTATTTCAAACAGATATTATAGTGCTCAGCCTATTGAAAAGGTCACTGACACACAAAAACCCCTGTTTATTAATATCAAAAAATAACATGTAAGTTTTTAAATTGAGGAAAAAACAGCAAACATTGAAATTGCTTCCAGCTACAGATGACCTGTCAGGTCATTTTCTATAGCAAAGAATGAGCAATAACCCTGTCATCCTGTAATGAACTACTTCTAATCTGCCTAAAACCATTTCAGGAACCCCTTGTGCATATTTACGTACAGAAGTCTGAGTCTGTCCATCTCTAAATCTCTTCATAAACACCCAGTCTTCCAACTGTCCTCCTGATCTGCCTGCAATCCTGTAATTCATTCAGGCTTGCCAACAACATGCACTTTACTTATGTAATTTGAAGGGAAAGAGGGAAAAGAGATGGCTGCTCCTGATGCAGAACAGCGTTTTTTCCCTTCCTAGTGAATGGGCAATAAAAAACTTCTGAAGGCAGTCCAGGGGGCTCAACAAAGTATCTGAGCCTGGAAAAATACATCCAAGTGGTATACAGTGATAAATAACCGGGGGGGGGAAGTGTCGGGGGGAGGGCAGGGTTGGAAAGGGTTGCTTTTTGTTTATTTATTTTTAGGAAACATTAGCTCAGCATATAAAATAACAATGTCTGTCTTACACAAGTATGTACATCTATGTTATATGTATGCATTACACATTAAATACGTTTGCATGCAGACAGAGGGGAAGGTTTTCCTGATCCATCATTTTATCAAGGAAAACTACTAGTATTAAACATTCATAATCACATGCATGCAAATATCCAAAATAGTACATACACACACATTTATACACGCACATACTGACACTGCAACATCATCTGTGTATGGATATAGCCCTAAAATTATGCTTCACGGTTCACACAGAGCCACACTGTGAAAGCATTAGAAAAGCAGCAGAAACCGGCCCAGCTCTTCTTCCAGAGAAATCTGTGGTGACAACCTCACTGAACTCCACAGGAGCAGAGCTGTATCAGTGCATCTAACGAGGCATCCTGACCACATGCAAACAACTTATCCATAAAGTATATATATATGCATAAACTATGTACTTATTTCCTGCCAGAGGAATGCACATCTGCATATAGCTACATAAATCCTAAGCACAGAATATATATGCTAAGATATAAAAATTGGCATGCTAGAACTCCATAGGATGCTCATAGCAGATGAGGTGAGTATTGTCTGAGCATTTGTGTGCTTTTGGCTGTAACACAGGCAAAAGACTGACTGAGCTGCCTTCTCTAATTTTGTTTCTTACCTAAAAAGAGCGGTGGGATGAGGACTGAACCTCCAACAAAGTGTGGAAAAAAAAGCCACTTCAATCAACAAGTTCAGTATTTTCACAATTTTCACGTCATTGCAAGTGATAAAATATACACAGTATTCGCTTTGGATCTGTAAAAGGCTTTTCCCTCTGCTACAGCTCTAAAGCTTATTTTACATTTTAATACTTCAGACATTAGCTTGTCCAGCTTCTTTTCATCTCTACATTTCCCCCCCTCTTTTTCCTTTCTCTCTTTTTTAAGCATTGTATTACATGAAATTCAGCCCTTATTTGACAGGATTTTATGCAGTCTGTGGTGAGAGCTGAATTCTGAAAATGTTCAGGAAACACCGGCTAAGTGGGGAAATTTATTTGCCTGAGCCAGAGATAACGTTTTTCTTAGACTTTTTTTTAAAAAACACTGGCACTTGTCAAGCAGAATTCTCCTGTTTCCTCTTTCCCCTATTTCTCATAAATGCACACATGCATGCTTATTAGGGATGCAGTGGAACTTAGCTGACACTATGAGCTGGAGTTTTTATTCATTCTGTTTCTAAACCCAGTAGAAAAGAAAAGAGAAGAAATCAGAGATGTTGCAAAAAACCCTTTTTTTCCTTTCCTTTCCTGAACATTCAGCCGTTTTCATCTCTTGCTTTTAAAAATGATCCAGACCTCCTATGCCAGCCAGGCTCTCACATTTTTAGTCATTAGAAAATACATCTGTAAAGCAAAGTCAAAATTTTGGCATATATTTTTACGGTAACAGGGTAATGTTCTTTCCATAACATAATCTAAAACACAAACAGTGAGGATGAAGCCATCATTTCTCATCCAGGGCACAAGACAAAATTGAAGAGTAGGATCGCACACACTGACTCAGAACTCTGCTCACCCAGCACAGCTGTGTTAAGCATTTTGGGAAGGACAGCTGAGGGCAGAGCAGGTGGTTTGGCAAAATCATCTAGGGGTGGTGAGGAGCGAGGTTGAGGACAAAATTAAAGGCTCAAGTCCATAAGGAGACTTGTCCTTAAGTTTAATGCCTGAGCGGTTGTTTTGAACTGTGACCTAAGGTTTGGCTGGGCACTAACCACAGAATGCCTCATCAGCTCCTGTCATGGTTACCCCAGGGTATACCTCCAGCAGGGAGCCAGCTTCAGCGCTGCATCCTCAGCCACCAGCTCTCTCACACACTACTGAGACCCTGCCGAGAAATCAGCATGCAACCCAAGAAAGCATCCTTTCCTCTGGAATAAAAATTAATATTACTTGTCATATTTCATGTCTGAGCTCTTTTCATGCTTTATCCTCTGGTAATGAGGGCTAAATTACCAATATTAGTAGATTTTCATGGCTAGCACAGAAAGAGCTGTTACCAGAATAAATGTTTGCATTGCTTCTGTTGGACACAGGCTTTGCTAATGCAGCTTTGCTAATTATTTCTAAATAGGCAATAATCTGCATCCCCTAGTGCTGGGTAGTGGATTGGCCACGTACCTGCTATTTCCCTTATTTACATGTTTTACAACTTTATCAACTACACTAATTACACTCTGAACACTGTTTAAAATTTTCTGTTAATAGAGATACAATGATGCACCAGAGGATGTGTATTTATGCCATAATTACGCCTCTGTTCCTGCGATGCAGTCTCCAATTAGTTGTCGACGGTGGCACAAGCAGCTGCCTGATATTCTAAAGCAGTGAAACATCTGCACGGCGGATGATACGCTCACATGGATTTTTTTTTTTTAAGCCTAGAAATTTACACCCAAGGGAGTGCAGACAAATAGGAGCCTGTCATGTGTAGGGATGATTAGAAATCCTCACCATGGCAACATTGGAGCAGCCATGTCACAGAGTGAGGGGACACATGTCTAGATGAAGGCGCTAAAAACATTTGCCTTTCTTTTTTTTTTTTCCTCCAGCATTCCCAACTTCCCTCCCTCCCCCTCTTCTCTTCATATTCTTCTCTTTGCATCTAAAGCCAACCAAAACAGCAGGTGAAAAGGCCAAAATCTGCAGCCCAATGCAAGGAATATGACACAGTAGATTTAGTGTCAGGAAAACAGTGAGCAATCAGAGGATGCTGCCAGGCATCCACTGGATATTTTCTTTCAGGTGGGGAAAGGAGAAAGTGGAAAAATAAAGGAGAAAAAAAATATGAGAATCTTTCAAAATAAAGCTCTGATGTCTTGATCCTAGAGTGACATTTAATAGATAAATTCCATTTAACCCTCATTAACAATATTTCTGTGACCAGCCAGCATGCACTGATGAAGGGGGAAGGGGAGGGAAAGAAAGGTGAGAGCCTGGTGTAAGCCTCTGTTCCCTGCATACCATTTCAGCACTAAGCCATTGAATGTATAGAAAGTGTAACAGTTGACAGACTCACTATATTCTCATCTTTATACCAAAATTATTAATTGTACAGATGAGGACATTAATATTATCAGGCTCCTTCTGGGTCATTGCCATTTCCAATGTCATATCAATTTCATATAATAAAATCATTATAATTCGTTAAGGGCATCATTCTAGAATACAGGCTCACTTGAATTGCAGGGAGATGGTGTTGGTTTGGATCCAAACCTCTGGTTCTTACCCCACCTACCTATCCTTTTTGTGACTGGTCAAATAACTATCTCCACCATTGTGCTCAGAAAAGCCAACCGATCTTATAAGATTTCCTTCATTCAGACAGATAAAGAAATTGAGAGACCAGCTGCATTTGCCTGAAAAGAGCTCACAGCATGTCATTCTCACTGGATCTCAACCCCAAACACTATCACTAAGCTGCTGCTTCTACGTGTTTTTAAATAATGATATTTTAATAAACATTTTATTTCTAAATCACTGACTAACCTCTATGGTATCTAAAATATTTATCAAGGCCTTTATTTTAAGCACAAAAGTCATGATTCTTAAATGAATATATTTATGATTTAGGGCCCGAGGTCTAATTGGTCTGCTGAAAAAAATCAGTGCAGAGCAGGTAGCTTGTAGGCTGTGGCGAAATACTTTGGTAAAAGAAAACCTCAAAATTGAAAGTCCCAACCACACCATCAGAGGCTGTCACACCTACAGACACACCACATACCTCAGCATCAGGCTCTTCTCTGAATCTCTTTTGCTTGTACCATGGAAGTCAGGCTCTTTTTGCTATTTCTAATTAAATTCCAAGCAAAATAAGTAAATTAATTAAGGTTTACTGACTTTAGTGCGTGTGCTCTAAATGTTTTAAGAACGAGTAATTAAAGTATTTTTGGAAGGTAATGAGGAAGTTTCCTGGTGTAATTACTGAGTGAATGCAGAGAACCTCTGCCTGGCATGATAGGGTACTTATGTCACTATACCATGTGCATAAACTTCACTTGTTATTCATTGTGCATACCCTGTTTTGCTCAGTTCTCATACAGGAGAGCATGATATTGAAGAGCCACTATGTGTCAGTGCAAGGACAGAGTTTATCTGATAAACAAGTCATTTTTGGAAACTGCAGATGCTCCTACTGTGAAGCATTAAACGTGGCCCCTCTTAGATACACAGAATGGGGTTCTGGTCGACTGAGCACAGGCTGATAAGCTCTGCACAGCTCTGAATGCTGTTTGCCCACATACTAATGTTAAACAAAAGAACTGCAGACTGCAGAGAAAGGATGCGGGTCAGACAACTAAATTGCTTAAACCCTTAGGCAGCCTTCTGAAAAGAAAAGGCATGAAAGAAGCTGTTATGAGCTTTTATGCAGAATTGTTCTGTTTATTATCCCTGTTAAGAAAATGATGGCAAGTATCTTGTAAAACTATATATTTCCAAATAAGACAAGAGGACAGCCATCTACTAAACAAGAAACAGTATGCCATTGGTCATTACATGATCAGCCATATATCTGTTGTACATTATTTTCAGATTATGAATATAATAAAAAGACAATAATAAAGCTGTATAGATAATAACAAATGCTGCTGAGTTGCATTTTTTGCATTAAGTCATCAGATTTGTCATTGGAAGTTCACAGGTAATAACCGTGTGTCATTGTAGAAATCTACTTCAAGTTAAAATTTTACAATCTTGTATTAAAACTTTGAGTACAATTGTTATAACTCTATTCAACTACATTATGAGACAACTTAATAATAAATCTATGACAAAGCATATCACTGTGATAACATCTACACTTGCCTTGGATGAAACAGTGATATGATATTATTGCAAGATTGCTCCTATTGCTAGCAGAATAAAATATTGAAAAATAACACTTGTCTGGAAAAATGGAGGAGGTGGGAAGCATATGTGTCTCAGTGTAAGCCGAGCTTTTCCTGAAGCCTGCTTGGTTTGCTCATCTTAAGCATCACAGTAGAGTCTTCATCTCCCATTGCAGTGTGTTTCTCCATTTCTCTTACACAACCACAGATGCACTTACATGTGTGCACACATGGCACACATGAAGTGGAGTAGAAGGGTGCCTAAGACTCTGGATGCCGAACTCTATTAGTAGATAATCCACTGGCAGAGCCAAAGTGTACAGAGGCTGCATCCAGAATTGCTGTAAAAATGTGTAAAGCACAGACCGTGAATTGCCTGTTTATCAGAAGACTATCAAAACCGGAGGACTACCTCACACCCTGAGACTCATAACAGTGACAAAATTAAACACTCTGCTTTTTTATTAAAAACATATATAAGACATCACACTATTCCATTGTCGTTTTTCTGACATATGCCTCATCTGATTACACATGAAAACCATTCCTAAAGAGGCATTGCAAAAACACACTGTGATTATCGTTTTGAATACATACACACTATGCCACTCAGCGTTAATGGTTACCACACTGAAAGCTGCTGCTCTGCAAATAGTAAACAAATTTATTACAAGAGATCAGTTAGACCTGGTCACCAGGAGAACAGCTTCACACCTGGAACAAATTGGATTCCCAGGATGATTGCCAAGACTACGCCTTTCTGCAGAGTTCCATTACAACCTAGAACTTGTACAGAATCAAGAGCCCATTCCAACCTTTTTAGTCCTTAAGAGCATGTGTCTCTCAGTGCAGCCCGGGGTGAATTGCAGCATTCGCAGCCCTCCCCATAGCACACCAGTGGTGAGGTATGACACACAGCAAATCAGTTGAAACAAGCAGAGACTTTGCTCAAGGGTAGACAGGAGATGTCACAGTTTAGCAGTGCAGAAGGAGCAAGATCATCCCAACAATCAGAAAAGTGTACCTTGACAGAGCTGATGAGGGAGCTACTTAAGTACATCTCAGGTGGAGGTAAAATACTGCATTTTTAAATATATTAAACCTCTTCAGAGCACAATATCTCTGCTGCCTCCTTTGCCTTTTTTTTTTAACTTCTACATTCAGAAAATGAAGTCAACTCTTCAGTTCAGGTGTTGTGGCTGTCTGAGAGAAAGAGGAAAAAAGGGGGTGTATTGCTTTTTAAAATGTCCTGTCTGGTACTTGCCATTACAAGAGATCCCTTTCCTACACGCAATACATATATCCTAAATTATATTGATTTTTAAGTTTGGTGAAAGGGGAAATTATTTAGCTTGAAGATAAAGGGATCTGTTTTCTTCTTTCTTTCTAAACAGATGAAAAAATGCATATTGAATGGAATACTTAGCTCAATAATATTTTTTTTGTTTTGTCTGCTTTAATTTTGAAAATCAACTAAACGACTATCATAATATTAATATTTATCATTGTCTCACAGGGCTTTTCAATTTGAACGATCATTTATTTCAACCAGACTATCAAATAATCTTGCTCAACCCAACTAGCCTGACAAGTGGTAAGGAATTGCCTGCTTTTATCCAGCACCCCTGCCCAATGAAGTAAGGAAGTGTGGCTGTCAGTATTTCAAAATAAGAAGCAGGATCAGAGAGATCAAGGCTGCTTCTGCCTTGTAGTTTCGGTTGCTGGGCCAGAGAGCAAGTTATATCCTTGGACTCCTGATCCCTGACCTGTCACCCGCATTATGGATTAATCTTGCTCCTACAGTTTCTGGGTGCTAAAAGAGTTTGGATTCGAGCATGAGCTATCATGGATGTGCACTCAGTCATCTGAACTCACACAGGCAGCAAGAATTGAGCCTTGTGCCTATATTTACCTGAACACACACACACACAGAAAATTCACACTTTGTATGCTATTATTTTTTACTAATCCTTAACACTTATACCTCAAGTTGTTTTTATAGGGTTTTGTGTACAAGGTCTAGTCTAGAAGTGGACAATACCAACACAATCTGAGGACTATATCTAGTTCCTGTTGTTGCATATTTATTGCAGAATAAATAGTCCAGTACAATTTGAAAGGTGCTCACAGCCATAGCATCTGGTACTGAACTGTCAGAATTAGTCCTACCTTTAAATGACAGAGTACATGTACGCTCCCTTTAGATTCAATTTATTTTTAACAGTAGGTGGTTTCTTAATTTATTTGAGGAAAAATTATATACAGCTAAGAGACTTTTCTGAAACTAAGACCTTCCTTGATTTTATTTGTTGGAGCAAGGAAGAAAAAAAAAAATAAGGACAAGCTTTATGAATGTCTGTCTTATTTTATTCTTCTCATCTTTTGTTGTTTTTCTCTAGGGGCACAATCCAGTAAAATGCTGAGCATCCCTGATATGCAATGTTTCTTGTGGAATTTACACCTTTCCGTATCAGAAACATTACTTACTTCGTCAGAGACAGACTATATCAGCCTGCAAAATAATATGTAATTTATTGGATTTCACAAATTTAGAGGTTTGCTCAGATGTAATGTATTTCACTATGTTTCCAAATGTATGAAACATTCTGTGCATTTCAATGATAGTGCTGTAAATTAAGGAATCTACAAACAATTTTTATTTTTTTTTTTAACACCAGATATAGCCTATCCATTGCTGGATCATAAGAACCTTATCCCCCTAGCAAGCCTACTCAGAAGAAAGGCTGGCGTAGTAATTCCCAGATGGTGAAGAATTGTTTTTATATTTCAGTTAGAGACTGAAATTGGGAATTTTCTCTTTCACACCTCAGTTTCTGTGTAGCCTGCACTATTATGCTCAGCTGTATTACAGAGCAAGAAGCCTTTAAAATATGTAAATTTCCAGATGAATTTCTGAACAGAGAATGGTCGTACAGACTCAACGCATTCCAAAAACAGAGAATGTCAAAAGAAAGGAAACAGATCAAAACACTGGTTTTGACATTACTTTCAATTAAAGCTGCATCTGTGAGGTCCACATACGCTTGGTGAATTTTCAAGGAAAGAAAAAAATGCAGAAGAATTATTTTATATTGGGTGATGGAGGAATACCAAATAAATGGCAAGCACAATTTCAGTACATTGAAATCTCCTCTAGTACTGATTTTAGAAGATTGCTTTCACTGCCTTAATCCCCAAATTATGCTATTCTGGAAGGAAAATCTGACTTCCTAAATTTTAGAAAAAAATTTAGAAATCTTGTGAATCAGATGAAACAGAATATTGTCTGCATTCTTATTGTACAACAGAGCCTCATACTTTATTTATACTCCATAAGTCAATAAATGTATTAATTAATGGAAATTCCATTATTTCTTGTAGGATAATCCATGGCAATTGCAGATTTTAAATATCTACTTTTTTTAAAGAAAAGCTGAGTGTCAACACAACTGTACATTTATGTGAACAACTCCCTCAGTACTGCATGCAAATGATGCATTTTAGCATTCAAATGAGCAGTTAGGGTTTTAAGCAGAAGTTTACATACAAGTGTCTGACATATGTATTCCTTTATATACGACTAGTGTTAAAGAAGCCTATCAATTTGAGCTAAAGACTATAAAAACAATGTCAAAAGTAAGAGGAAATCAAGCCTTGTGGGCAGAAGAAAATGAGAGGAAACAAGAATGTTTAAAGGTTAGTCTTTTTATAGAATAAGGAACTTAAAGGAGAGAAAAACTATAAAACAAAAAAAAAACACACACAACTTTTCAATCTGAAGCAAAACCTTATTTATGTTTGTGTGATTTTACATTTTTGACACTTAATGATTCTTAAAGCAGCAGATTTTTCAACAGATTTTTCCACATCTACATCTTTGGTGAGATGTTTTCCTGAGGGTCTGCCACACTTGGCAGAAAATTCCTATGCCCTTTTGGTGTAATGTGCACTGTTCTGCCCAAATGAGGCTAAGGGAGCTCATGTGAGTGGCAGGAATTACCTTGGCTGGCTGTAAGATCACCTTGCCAACAAATTTGACCTGACAACCCCAACCAGAGTTGATATATGTGCAGTAGTTACTCAGGCTAAACTCCTGATCAATATGTCAGATTTTAAAAGTGATTGCAACAAAGTAGACCCAGGATTACGAGGCACCTGCATTCACAGAGGCTGTGGAAAGACGAGTCTCAGACACTTGTGTTTTGCACATCACGCTTGATGACACTATGAAAGATCTGAGCATAAGGCCAACACTTCCACATCCAATTTAGCTGTGACCCATTAAGGAGGCAAAAAATGTACAATAAGCATAAAAGCTGTCTAATAATGCATACACACACACACACACAGAAGCTTCAGCTACCCAGAACACCAACACTTTTTGAAAACCACATGAACCTCCCAAACTGCACCATAAACATCCATTAACATGATAATACCCATTAATCCAGCCAAACACAACTCATTTGTCATCTTTCTGTTGCAATCCATCTGTGAGCGTGTAGGAAGGGGAGGGGGAGGAATTCACAGTCTTATCTGTCGGGGGATTAGCTTCACAAGGACTGATTTTAAGTAATTCTGTGGCAGGAAAAAGCTCATTTGTTTCCGTTTATTGAAGGGCCTTTTTAGTATTGTACTTTCATGATCTTACCTAAGTCTTAAGCAAAGTAGACAGAATGGGGAAAAGAATAAAAATATTATCCAGCATTCAAATTTTATTTTTATTGTTTGCATCATAACTTCCTTACGATTTTTGTTTTCCTTATGAACTAAAAGGTACATTTTAGTGGATATATTATTGTCTGATCTGATGTGAACCACTTGATAACTTCGGGTTTCCATATTCTGTTTTTCACATAGATCTCTTGCCTATGAAGAGATAAATCTATAGGGTTGTAACCTAATAAAAAGCATCACAGCTCTAGAAAGATTGTGCATGTCAAGGTATAGATCAACACGATACAATCTCTAAACAATGCAAGTTACTTGTAACTTAGCCTCTTTCTTTCATAGGCTTTGTTTCTTTTCTACATTATTACTGAACTTTTTTCGCAGGTCCCAGAGAGAAAAGCACCTTCTTTTTCAGCCTAGAAGAATAGAAGAGGCAGAACAAAAACATTTGGTACAGACTGAATGAGAGTTTGTGTTGGCTAGAACTACCTGAGAAAATAAAACCGCCACAGAGGACAAAAAAAAAAACTATTTTATTTTTATGTTTGGGATTTTACATGAAAAAATCAATGTGAGTCTTATTTGATGCTCTCTGAAGAAGCTTGAGCTTATAGAGATTGTTCTTTCCGTCTGCTGTATTGCTAGACTTTCCATATAACTCCAATTAGTCAAGAATTAAGGCAACCTAGCAGTTTTGGAGAAGTGTGAAAGTATGTTACTGAAGTGCTGAATTTGGTGCTACATAAAATGCAACGTAACCTCACACAGAGACATTTAGTAAAAGTAACAGTTTTATTTCTCAACTCACCTTCAAAGGAGTTTGGAGTGTTTGTTTTCACCTCAATTCAAGAAAACTAATTCTGGCAGGTCTTTTGAAATAATACAGTATTAAACTGAAGAAAAAAAAGGGAGGAAGATTTTGTGTAAAGTTACGAATGCAAAAACGTACTGTAGAGTAAGAGCCCCAATCTAATCTTATAGAAGTCCTGTACAAGGATAATCAGAACTTCATAAGCATTATACCAACACGTTATAGAGATAGGACTGGCCTTCAGATGGGAAATTAATAAATGCAGTAACTAGCTGAAATAGGAAAGCTAGATCTGCCTTTTACTCACAGTTAGCAGTTTTGGAGGCTTGCACATTTTTCTCTGTTAAGAACCTTCAGAAAAACAGTGCTGAAGTCTCTGCATGTCTACTCAGCTGGATTTGCAAAGACAAAACTGCAGGTGTTACTGAAATGGGTCCGAGGAAAATGATATCTGATACAATCTTCAGAAGATAATTATTTATTACAGAAAGACATTCCTTTATAACTGAAAATGCATGTGAAGTTAATATCTTTTGGGGTTTTTTTGAAAATAAAAAAAAAAGTATGACTACGTGTATGTCCATGTGTAAATAGTACAGCTAAAAGGATGCAATGAGATCTAGCAGTATGAAGTAATACAAAGACTTTTTATTGGTTTTAGGGTTTTTTGATTCATTTTTAAGAGTGGCCTTGGTATGCAGGCAGTAGGAACAAACTAGAAAAATATTAAAATTCCTAATTATCATGATTTCCGCAAAGAAATTGAATATTTCAGTTCAGTCTCCCTTTCACTATAAATTAAAATCTGACAGTGAATTAGTCTAATTGATAAATACACCAAATTATCCATACCAAAACCTACAAGTTCCAAATCAGGAAGTAAAATAACTAAGGTATTATTTGTATATTAATGATTCTGTATGTACTGGGAAAATTAACCAGGAAGAGCAGGGTAAGATTTAAGAATGATCCTTTTAGTGATTAGAAGTTCTAAGGGGAGGATTATAAATAGAGGAATGATGGGATAGAGGAAAGGCTCATTTGTTTCAGCATCAAATCTCCAATATCTGCCTTTCTCCGATATGTGCTTATACACTCCCATCTTCACCGACGTCATTATATCTTGTGATCAACAACCATCTAACTCAGACATGGGAAATTCTTTAAAAACCAAAAATTTCCTTAATTATGGGCCTGAATTCATTGTATAAGTAATTTTCAGATCTCTGCAGTGAATGTGAATGCAAATAAAATCTCCCTTTTGTACAAAATTGTTACAGTGATAAATTTATATTGTATTCATACATGAATGCAGTCCCTGCTTAGTTTCAGTGTATTACATGTATTTGTAATGGAATTGTACCATTTCAGCACTGTGAACAATATCCTTTATATTATTCACATGAGAATAGACATTATGAGTCCATTAATGGGCAAGATTTGTCCCTACAATACTCTAGGGAATTTTCATGTAAATTTGCATGCTTTTCCTAAATATGTATGCGAACTTGAAAGATGAGACTCATAGACACAGAAGATATATCATTAGAGACAGACAGACAAACAAACTGATCTTTCATCCCTCACAGACCTAGGACTACATGTGGTAAATTGCGTTTCCTGGGTTTTGTTCTTTTTTCTAAGATGACAATGTGAAATCAGCAGATTTCTAAAGCTTACTCAAAATTAGTAGTGATTGTGAAGATTTTGGTTTTCCTTAACTGAATAAATACAAGCTTGCTTAATCATTCAGACGTCCACACACGCAAAAAAAAAAAGCTTGTTTTTCACAAGACCTGAAGAGAAAAAGGGATAGAATAATGAACACTAATTATGAGACATGGTCAACGTCTTTGAAAAAATTGTCTCTCTTTGGAAAAAAAATAGTCTTTTATTTGGAAGTTTAAAATTAGGCAAAATTAATCCAGGCCAATGAACCGAAGTGTAACTTCAATAGTCTATATTAATTTAACAGTTTTCGTTCAAGTGTTCACTATAAAAAAAACCAAAACAACAACCTAGAAATCATCCTGGAAAACACACCTGAGCATTATATGGAAAGCTGGTAAAACTATAATTTCCATTTTTTTCTTTGAGTTCCTCTCTGTCTGTGGTCTCCTCCTGTCTCTTTACTCAACCTTTGGCTGCTCCTGATTTTAAGCAGAGACCAGTCTTTCTGTTCCGTGCATGACATCTGTTGTAACTGTGTCTTGGTCCCTGAACAGTGCTCTTAAAACGCTATTGTAGCAGAAATAATGAGTGGTGTGGTTGCATTACAGGTGAACAGTGCTAAAACAATAGCGTGCTATCAGTGTCCACATGTAAGAATGAATAGAAAAGTACACAGTAAGGAAATAAATGATGCTTTCAGTTACCACGGCAGGTACAAAAGCTCTCAGCCTGCACTTAGCAGTGGTGAGCGCACTACCACTGCTCTGCACTTGGTGTAGAGGCTGCTCTGTGTCGCAAGTGGCTTTTCCAGTGCTAAGACATACAATTATTCTGAGTTCACCATATCTGGAAATAATGTGAGCAGTGTTTTTATCTCATTAAAAAGAGTATGTACATTGGAAGCCCTGGCTTGTACTTTCAGATATGGGTGAAGTTTGAAGATATTTCAGTGACTGGAAAAAGGTCTGTGGAAAATAGCAGAAACCAAAATTTATGTTGACTACCTTGCACGACATTTTAGGATCAGTTTCGGAATGAGGTACACCCCAAAATTTGGCTTCTTTTATTTAGCAACATAACTATACCAGAAAGGTAGTTTCTTGTGGGTTGTGTTAGATCCTGCTTTTCTAGTGCATAGTATATTACTGACATGTGACATATTTATTTTAGTTACAAACTGTTTTTTACTACAACCTGACAGACTTCAGAAAGAAAACATGCTTTCATTAAGAGTCAGATAATAGAGAAGATAAAAGTATGTGCAAATTCCTATGGACAATAAGGAGAAAAATAAAAGGAAGTATGAATATCTATAGGCAGTTTGTGGTGAAGTTTGAAAGTAACAGTAGAGAGAAGCAGGCACAAATCTTGTTATTTATTAATTGGATTTATGCTTACACCTGTTGCACCTGTATTTGAAAATATCTGCCTTTGCAAAAGGTAGATCACTTCTTCTTGCAGATTTTACACTGATGTATAATCTCTTTAATTTTCAGTATTTCTGTGCATGCGATAAATTGTTTTGAACACTCTTGAGTCACACACAACTCATTTCCTGTTTTTCAAAATTCCCAGCTATAATGTTGTTTATCATAGTGTATCACCTGTGCTGGGAAACCCGGAGTTTTCTTTCTTTGGCTCAAAAAATTCTTATGGAAAACACACATGTACTGAGGCAATGCAGTAGACAATGTGGAGGGACATGCACAAATAGCTAGGATAGCCCAAGTGACGGAAGAGAGCTGAACTCTGTTTAATTCCTTAATTGGTTGAAAAGAAACCTGTCACAAAGCATTTGTCAATTCTCAAATCTGATTTATGATTAAAATCACATTTGCACCTCAAGGAAACTAAGACAGTGCCTTGGAAACTAAAAATTTTGACAAGGATTAGTCAAGCTGTTGTCTATAGCCAATTAAAAGCTTATACAAAAGTATTCCTCTGCGTTTAAGACAATGAGAGAGAAATAAACTATAGCTAATATGGAGAAAAATAAAAGAAAAGAGGGCAGAAAACTAATTGCACAAGCTATTTATTGGAATGAAGAAAAATAACTTTGCAACATGACATGAAATGATTTCTTTTGTGCAGATTTATTACTCCGTTTATTCTTAAACCAAACCAACCATAGATATTTACTTTAGGAAGAGAAAATTTCCTTATTTCCTTACTGTAGTGTTTAACAGAACTATGGACTGATGGTTTCACAAGGCATCAGTCACACTTCTACAACATTTGCTGATATAAATATAAAAGCTTCATTTTAAAGGATAAATAAAGAAACACTATTATCTAAACAGAGTAAAATTTAACATCCTTGTGGTTTGTGGAAATTTTCGATGTGCCTGCTGGCTTTTCAATAAAAATCAATTATGCCTTAAATGCGAGCGGTAGTCAACATACTACAGACTATAAATTCAATTTCATACTCAGAAATATGGATTAGCTGAACTTGATGCCCTTCCATTGATTTCAGAAAGCAAAAGCTGATAAGGTAAATAATAGTAAGAAGCTCTCTGACACTCCACATCAAGTTCCGGATTTCCATATTATTTTTGTTAGAACTTTCCAGCCACCACAATATCCTTCTTGTGAAATATGCATGATGAATAGATATTATATGGATTGCTGATTCATCTCTATTTACAGAATGGATATTTGGTTTTCATAATGCAAGGTGGGAACTGGGTAGGAAATGAATATATTTATTTCTTTTAGCGCTATGCAAAGTATATATCATCCAGGGCGAGTAAAGCCACTGAGTAATTACAGAGCAGTCTGATTAAACTCATGTTCTCTGGACTGCAACCTTTTCTAAATAATATCTCTAGACATAAGGTAAGCAAGAGGAAACCAGTGTCTTTAGCATATAAGAAAATTTAAAGCTGCTGTAAATTTAAAACAAAGCCAAGCCTTTGCTCTCTGAGCAGAATATCAGAGACTAATGTGAACTACAGAAAATGTGCTGGAGTTTGAGGAGGAGAGAGGCAATAGTGATAGAATTGGGAAATACAAAAGGGAAGATGGTTCATGAACTGAAACTTTGGATTATTTATCAGAAAGATGCAGTCACATCTGAAAAAATTTCTTCCCATCCTGAAAGTACAGAACACTTGGGCTGTAAATCTTTCAAACGGGTTGTAGTCATTCTCCTTTTCAAAAAAAATCCAATTCATTCAGGTTAAATCCAAAAGGCAGCTTAAGTAGACTTAACCCACAAGGACTTGTTCTTACCTTCATTCAAAGGCTTGTCATTACTTTGACTTTAACTTACAAACACCGCTTTCTTTTGTCACACATCTAGCATGTTGAAAGAGACACTGTCAACTTATATGGGTCTTTCTCAAGGAAAGCTGAATCCCAAGAAACAACTGTGATAGACATATGGATATTAAAACCTTTTTGAAAAATCCAAACACTGCTTAGGACCTACTGACACGAATAATGTTCATGGCATTGCAGAATCATCAACGTCTTAAATCTCAGCGCTATGCAATTGAAAAGTAGCTTAAAATGCCAAAGTCCTATAATTTCAGGAAATGTTTTTTTAAAAAAACCAGAGATTAATTCACCCCCAACACATGATTTGCACAGTATACTCTGTCAGCTTACTTCCACTGGTAGCTTCTGCCTTGGCTTTTCCCCAGAGGGACTGCGTAGAATCACATATTCCTCTGGCTGAAGAACACAGTTTGTCATGGCTCACTATAGCAATCAGTGCCATCTACTGCTTCTGCACCTCATAGATAAAGCATCTAATTGAGATTTAGAAGGCCCAAATGCTTATTTTCATTTTTCCTGTTAGTTCTGTCACCAGCGTCTGGAATGGCACAACATCCCATAAGCTGAGGTGTCTCCATTCATAAAAGCACTAGTCATTCCAGGTATATTGTCGTCTTTTGTCATCCTTTGATGTGTGCCGGTGTCATTCTGCCTCTGAACTGAACAGGTAACCCAAACTGATGAAATTTCACTGCATCTCCTACCAAGGGTGTGCTCAGAGTCATCGTGCCTTTCCTTTTCCCCTGCACAAGATTTCAGATGTTCCCTGCAGCTGCGCATGGTACCTCAGGAGCCTTATCTGGAAGAAAAGTAACAGATACTGAAACTGCATGTGTTAGGACGGGAACTGGGAAACCAAGACTCCCAGGTAAATCTCATACTTAATGGGTGAGAGACACAGTCAACAGGGGCACCTGCTAAAGTTGTTCATAGTGTTTGGTGCACTGGTTCCCTAATACTTAGTATATACTAATACGAACAAATAATAAATGATAAATAATAATTTAATTCCTTCTTCACGTTCCTCTCAGAAACTATTTCCAGCATTGGCCTTTATAGATTCTTCCTATTTATTTTAACTGAATCTGTTAATTTATACACCAAACTGCTTTAGAAATAATTAAAAGAGTCTTGCATTATGCTCACCTAACGGAAGCATATCAACTTGCATTTTTGTAGATTGTTTACTTTCCCATAATTTCCCATTTTTCCCTTTGGTCAGTCTTAATGCAAGTCCCAATTTTAAAAGTCATAACATGTGGCAGTTCCTCAACAGAAGCAACTGAAACTTGATTTTCAGGTGCTCTGCTTTGGAGAGCTCATTCTGTTAAGCAATATATTCAACACGTGTACCCTGCTACAACACAAGCTTTTAATTTTCATTTAAATGGAGATATAATTGCATACAGTTCTTGCACTGTAACTGATGCAAATCATATCCTAAATACGCAATTGTGTTAAATCCTGATTAATGAAATTTCTTTGTAAGCTAGACGTTCCATGTTAGATTTATATAAGAACGACAAATAAATCTAATAAAACCAAAAAAGCTCCTGATATTTCCTTACATTGTTCTGGTGTAACTAAAATATATACAGGAATATTTGCAGCATTGTTTATGAAAATATAATTCTTGTAGATACCCTCAGAATGCTGCAAACATTCATAAACATCTCTCTCTTTGGGGAAAGAGAAAAGTGCCATTTAACAGGTGTTAGAATGTAAATGACATCTCATTAGTGACTTCCTTTTGCAGCTCAGAGACAAATAAAACCTTCATTTAAAAGCATTAGTGTTTCTCCTAAGGGTTTCTGGTATCATAATGTTTTGGTTTATGACGATATTTAGCCTTTTCTAACATTCTCACTTTTCTACAGGATAAACCAGCCTCTGTCTTTAAAGTTAAGGCTCAGAATAAAACCAGGGGTTAAAGAAGATGACTGTACAGGTATTCACACTTTTGTTCCTTGCAAGTAAGTTGCAGGGAATTATCACCTACATTAACATGAGAATAAAAGAGCAGCTCATCTTCATTCTGGACACTAGATTCCACTTTCCCTCAGTAAGGTGTGAAAACCTCTATAAGTTTTTTATGTGTAGGTTTTTACAAAAGAGTTTCTCTCTATCATGTCTTTGCAAAAAAAAAAAAAAAATCCACCCCTCAAAACAATTTTGGAGAGGTGTTAGATTAGTTCAAGTGTTACTCGAATATTAATGTAGTCCCTCTGGATTAGGCAATTGCTGCATACCACTTTCCGTTTCTCTTATGAAAATATGAAATCCAACACTTCTGTGGTAGCAAGAGGAGCTTTCACTCAGCTTTGTAAGAATAACTGTGGTTAAAAAGTGTATTAGAGATACAGGTGGCTCTTTGGCAATGAGACTGAAAAAATTAAGTACCATGCTGACCAAGGCTTTGTTCACTGAAGGTACAAGAAGGTGGTAGAAGGTGAGCAGTGCTCTTCAGCAGAGCTGGAAAGGAGCGTTAGAGCCCATCAGAGCTGGTCCTCAATATTCATTTGCAGCCATCCAGCAACAGAAGAAGGTACATGTACTTTTAGTCAAACACATGACACAGCTGGCAGTCACAGCGACTCCTTGTCCCTGAGGCTGCTGAATAAGACACTTGTCTGATATATTTTTTTCTATTTTTCACATCATTTAATGGTTAGGCTTATTTGTTACCAAAGGTTGTTGGCATAACTGTTGGCTCATGTTACCTATTGCTGCAATGATGTACTTATTTGGGACGTTTTTTCGAAGATCTCAAAGATCATAGTTGAAAATGTACACTTTCCCCATTCTAAATTAGCTGTAAGCACTTAAGGCACTAGCAAAATCTCAAGGTAAAGGTATGCATAAATGCAAAGTTAGGTAATAACAGTAAAAATGGTAAAATAATAGTAATGATAATAACAATGTGGGTGTTTTATACAATTTCACGGATAGGTTTAATTCCTAACTCATTTCATATATCAGTTTACATCGTCAAAGGGAGTATTGTTGTTACTCCTAACCATTCCTGGGCGAAGAACTTTGCAGTGGAAGGACTGGGTGCAGAGAGGAGATATTCAGTGCTTTACAGTGGAAAAGGGATGCAAAGATTGTGTGATAAGTCGTGAAATAAACTTGACATTAGTGGACAGGAACAGATTAAACTCACAGAAAGTTTTGAATTCTGCAGGGGAGGGGAATAAGGAAGTTTATTTACACTTGTTCAGAATAAAAGAATGAATGGAACATTCAATGTCTCTGAAAAGCAAAAATTAACATGATGATTTTTCAAATGCATCTCCTTTTTGGACTACTGTAATTTGCACCTGTAGAACTCATTATCACACAGTATCATTGCATTCTAAAGCAATATCATTTTGAGAATAATATTGAGCACTTATATCTGTAATGAAAATGGGATTGCAGAAAGTCTAATCATGGTCTACAAGTCTGTTTGCACATCCTATGCATAAAAGTAGCCAGCTTTAGTCTTTTTAGTAAAAAAAAATCTTTTTATTTTAAAATTCTAGATGAAACCAGTCCATCTCATTTACTCAATTCCTGAATTATTTGGCAAGTTTGTCAAATATAAAAAAAAAATTAAAAATGTAGCAGTTTAAAAAAAATTAAAATTTCACAGGATTAATTCTACTTTCTAAAAGTTTTGCTTCAAACTTCTGGTTTATAACACTAAGTATATATTTCTACCGCAAAATACCCTAAATCCTTACATTTAACCATAATGGCATTTTTTTTTCAAAAATAAAACACCTCATGAAATATGAAGTTTTACAGCTAGAGCTTTCCAAAGTATCAAAATTTAATATAAATATAGTTGTCTCCTGAAAGCCCTAAAACCAGTCATCTAGAATTTGTCTAAATCCCCTAATCACATCTAATGAGCAAATTTTTTTCAGGAATCTTTTGACATCCTTCTGATTTTTTAATCAATGTGATTGCATGGAACATGCTACAGCTTGATAGAGCACAATAAAGTATTAGCTAGTAAAAAAAGAATTCGCTGGATAACAATCAATAATAAATTAGAACAAACATTTTCTGAATAAGTGCACAATAATCATGTGAACAATTCATTCCAGATCAGTTTATTTCTCAGCCAGTGTATCATCTGCAATAAATCTGGAGAGTAGTGGGTAAGGGACACTGGCTGAGGATTTGTTTTATATATGATAAGTAGAAAAATACTAACTTGGTGTAGGAATTTAAAGTCTCAGTCATAGTCCTGAGAAAATACTCCAGCTGCACGAAGAATATTTTAAAATAATGATAAATAATAAGAAAATATTTTAAAAATATTTTGGGTGCAAAAACATGGTGCTGTGATGTTTTGTGATTTGCTCACATGCTGCATTTTTCCAGCAGCGTCTTGGTTTATGCCAGAAGGAAGAAGCAGCAATTCCATGCAGCAAGAGAGAGAGGTGCAGCACACAAAGGCATGATGTAAGGGTTTCTGCATTTTAATCTCTGTTCTCTCGTAATCTCCCTCTGTGGTTCAAGTCAAACCACTTACTTCTTCTCTGCCACTGTTTCAATTTCAATACAATTTACTTATTTCCCAGGAGAAACGGAATGCTCATTTGTTATATGTAAAGCTGACTATAAAGCAAATACAATTCTCCAACACCCACCCACCGTTACTTTTGGAAACATCTTTTAAAATGTTGGTAGCTGTAGGAAAAAGAAAAAAGAGACAAAACCATTTGGGCTCTGCAAGTTATCCTTCTTCATCAGGGATTATAGAGATTTGCAGAAAAAAAACCTCTCTCTCATCCCAATGAACTCTTAGTGACTTTCCCCATTATCCTACGCCAGGATTACTGATACCTTTGTGATAACTGAGGGAAGAGGTCTGTGACTGAAAACCACAAGATGCCTAGTCTTGTCATCCCTTGGGGTCCCCTGGCTGTCCTCTTGCATGTCACTGACTTCAGTCAGCCTTTTGGTGACACCTTCAGCACCTGTGACAAAGTGCCCCAGGTCAGGTTCCATCAGCTTTCTCTTCTGCCTTTTGCCTAAGGTAAGAAGTTTGTTTCCCTTGTCCTGAGGAACAGACTGTAGTAAATATTCCTCCAAACAGCCTTGAGATCCAAAAGAGCCTTCAATAAATCAATGTTTATTTGAAAAACAAGAAAATACCACAGCAAAATCAAGGCAAAACTGTTCAAAAACACCTATCTTAGACTCCCCAGTGGCAGAGATAGGTCCAAACAATTGAAGTCACTGAGAGAAAATCGGAAAATATGACGATCAGATTTCCAGAGTCCTGCATCTCTCTCAGACTGTCAAGGTCCTTGTATGACCCTCAGTACTCAGATGTCTCCGAGTCCCCCCGGTGTCACTGCGCTCAGTCTCTTGAAGCTGGATAGATATCTGTCAATTATACTGTTAAGGCTACTTTGATGGAGCCAGGTATGACCTTACTCATTACCATACCAGCCATGAAAGCATCTTTTGTATTGACAATAAGATTTGTTCATGCCATATGCGGCCTCTTTTCCTTGACCTGGCTTATACCATGTTATCCAGCTCAATTTTATCTTATATTTGCAGTTTCTGTAGTTGGTATGTTACTTTGTTGTAATTTCTGCTTTACTCCTGCACCAGAACTGAGTGGTATTTCTCTGGTCTTAGAGTGGATTAATGTACGCGTAAAGGCTTCTCGAATATGAGAATATCCATCTGCAAATGCGGTTATTTAATGCTAGCTAGATTTTTATTGACATGACATAGCATGTTACGTGGAGCTATGTCAGTCAGAAATGCAGAGGGATAGTATTTCAAAACAATTCTCAATACTTCTATAACAAATTTAATACTGCCACTATCCAAAATCAAAATTACTTAAATTACAACAAAGACAGACTTTCCTTCATGCTATACCTTTGCAAGCAAAGTTATATATACAGTCTCTTCATACACACCCCCCCTCCTCTCCTCAAAGCCTACGAGTAGTATATTCTTTAAAAGAGAGACTTGGTATTCATGGGAAGCTGGTTATTTTAGTGTCATCTTATTTCTGAGACACTAAGCAGAGCCTATATGGAGACTGGTTCTCCGACACAGCAGCTTGTTAAGGGGAGTTGAGTGACATCCCAGCATACATCTAGCTTCCTACTGAGTCTCCAACATCTGTTACTGCCTAACTGCCTGAAATACATGGTGCTTTCTAAAAAAAAAAAAAAAAAGTAAGGTTTGCTTTTGTTTTTACACATATGCTCAGCTGAAAAGTGTGTGAACTGATCCCTATCACAGCCTTGGACATCTATGTCATCTGCTCACATACTGCAAGATATAGACTGATTTAGCATAAGTTTTGCTCTGCTAGCATTTTCTTAAAGACAGGGAAAAGGTAAATAAAATCATAAAATTGTCCGTATATACTGTGGGCATTATTATATAGGGAACAACTATGATGAGTTAATAAAAAAATGTGTTTTTTTCAAATAAAACTTAGTGATGGAAGCTTAACATAAATCTTGAGGGCAGATCCCAATTCTGGAAATAGACACAAAATTTAGACTGAAATCTCAGCATACTGCATTAAACCTAAATATTTTGTCTGGTATATATCAGATAGCTAATTTGTTGGATCAAGTCATCACCACTATACAAAACCTATATCGCGGAACTGCCAATTCCAAGTTCGGAACATAAAGGGTGATGTCTGGCTTCTGCTCAAAAACACAGTGCAGAAGTTGCCTGTGCTCCCAAAATCAGTCCCTAGTGCATGACCACCTTCAGGCAGCAGCAGCCAGACGGGAATGAACAGTGCTCTGCATTGCAAGTACTGGAAATATTCCAGATGAATGATGGGTAGGAAGCAGCAGTAAAATTTAAGCATTAAATCCCACTAAAACATACATAATGTAAGAAATTATTGAATCAAATCTAAATCCTTTATATAAAATTCAAGGTCAGCTTAATAAGTAAAATCTGCTAACCTGTAAAAACTGGGATTAAGCTGATCTCAAATAGAAAAAAAACAGTAAGTTACACAGTGCATTCCAAAAGACAAATAGTTTTGGAAGTTTGCTTAGGAATAGTTCCAGCACCACGTATAAAATCCAGCAAAAGCCAGAAAAAAAGAAGCATAGGATACTGAAAGCAGCTGGTTAACAATACTGTGGCTAATCTGAACAACAGAAGACCTAGAAGGTGAATCTCTACTGTGAACAGAGTTTGGAAAACATCTTATTGAATGATATAGATATATTTAGATAACTATAACATTATTTTTTTTTAATAACTTAGTTAATTGAACAATGAGCAAGCATCATTACCAAAGCAAAGAGAAGGATGTTTACTCAGTCTATTCCATTGCTTTCCATGGCCACAGAGTGAATTTAAAGTATAATGGTCAAAATGTATCAATTTTTATTGAGGTAATGTGTGCACGAAGAGGAGTTTTATTCTGAAGCGATATGATGCCAGCACAATTTTTTAGCATAAATATTGCTCAGAATGAGGCATTTCTTTAGTAGCAAACTGAGTCACCAACCAAAAGTAATTTCTGGAATCAGTATTTTTTTAGGTGTTTAATTGGTATCTAGTGCCAATTCATGTATTTGGGGCTTATCTTAAAAGAAGGCATAAATTAGGGCTTTACATGCATCGCTGACAGTCTGTCCCAGTGGATTGCTGTTCCCTGGCAAGGCAGGTAGCAAAGTCAAGGGCAAAGACTGTAAGAGAAGTAAAGCATAGCCAAGGGAAGGGGTAGAACTACAAAGAAAACGTGACATTAATAGTGTAGGAAAAAGATGTCAGAATTGGAAGAGAGGCAAGCACTATTGCAATAAAAAAAAGCTAATGCAATAAGTCAGTTAATGATATGCAAACAGACCTGTTCCATTCACAGCTCTAAGTATCTCTGTTTAATGGTACGACTAGTTACCAAAAGAGATCAATTTACACTGAACCTTGACTGATGAGAAGGCAGACACTCTGAAAAACTATTTGTTTGTTTTCATTTTCTTATTGGTGATGTTCCAAATATTCCCACAATGCTATAAGAAAATGAAAACCAAGAACAAAAAGAACCTAAGAAATATAACATTTAGAAAACTCCAAAACTTCAGTAATACAGCTGGCATATACGTGTTCACTGTTTATAGTAACAAAAAAAAATAAACACAAGGCCTGAGTATTTTAAAAATCTGTTCTCAAAATGCATCCAGATATTTTTTGTTTTCCACGAGAGATACGGTATCTAAAGTGGCCTGGTACACAAGCCTCTAAGAATTAATGAGAAGAATTAACACATACTGTTATGACTCAAAGAATTTTATGATTAAAAAAGAGCCCATTTAACAATAATGATTCAAATTCAGATGCAGCAATAGCAGGAAAATTCCCATTGAGTTAAGCAAGACTGAATTCAGTGCTCATCTCTTATGCCTTAATAATACTGTAGGCCTGAATATGACAATGCCTCTCACTTTGTGTTTAACCTAAACAAATGTCTTAAAGGCCATCATTCATCTTTAACCCTCGATAGAGTGCTGTTTCATCATTTTCTCCCTACAAGGTGTATCTCTTAATTCAAATGTGTGCAATAAAAAGTGTTCTTAAAGTATATCTTATCTAGTTAACCGCATCACGTATTCTCTAAATGGAAAGGTCATTGGTATTGGATAGGTTTCTCAGTTGAAACAGAAGACTGTATCTCAGAGGAATTTTTATACACAACATTCATATGTCTTAATTCTGGACTGTATAATAGCATACCTTTTGATAGATGCATTAAGAAGTATAATAAAGAAACAAACAAATAGATTAAAAATGAGTTTCCCTCTTCATTTGTTTCATCTCTTGTTTTAGATTTTGCTGGGTCAGACAGTCCAAAATAAAATATTTTCACATAAAATGATCTCTGATAGCATTTTGACAATGTACATGCAAATATCTTGAAATCTGAATGTGCTGCACACTATCTTGGTGGAAAAAAAACCCAAACCAACTTTAACTAAAACATGCCAAACCAAATAATTGAAACTCCTGGTGTTTGGTTGAAAATAAAAAGACATTTATAAAACTTTATTCAGGCAGTAATTTTAGACTTTTTGCTGTATTTTGCAGAACAAAATATTCACAAATTTCATTAAGTATCAAGGCTGCTTCCAAATTACTCATTTTTCCTTCCTAAAGATATAGGTTTATTTCAGGGAACATGAAACTAAAAATATTTTCTTCTGAGAAGTATCAGGTCCCCCTTAAGGGAGCTGTTATCAAAATACATTTTCCTGTCATGTCATGGTTCAATATCTCAAATTCCTCCATATTTCTTGTACCGCCTCAAGTGCTTCTCCTGCACAACTCCTGTACCTTCTTCCTTTATAGGGAGAGTCCTGAGGACGAAGAATGATGAAACACTAGCACAAAGGAGTGTCTGTTTTAAAAGCATTCAGCCCATTCCTGGAACAAAAGCCCTGGATGCAGCAGGGTAACGAAAAGGCTACAGAAATGCAACACTTGGAAATTATGACTGATTTTTGGAAATCTGTAGGAACTCTACCACCACCACTAGAGACACACTGTGATCACTGAGGTAGTGATTAATCTTGTTGATACTTTTGGGAGTATGAAAATAACAGGCAGTTGATTTCCTCCATTATTCTCATGAATAAAGATGAAATTGTATAAATGGAAAATAGAAAAATATGATGTAGAGGAAGTTTGACAATTGTTTGTGGCCCCTTCTCTTACATCCAAGGTTGAACTCATGTGCGGCAGCATCCCTTGCCTTGAGTGGCTCCTTCCTGTGGTACCTTCCCTCGGAATAATGTTTAGCCAAAGTAGTCAAACAATCCTGACTAAGTAGGGATCATTTCACAGCTCCCAGACTACCCATAGTGCTAGGAGGTAGCAAGGAAAATGGTGGGAGAGAAGAGGAGGAGCAAACAATACAATAGCCTTTAATTCAAAGCACTGGCAACCTTGTAATGGAGATGCTGGACAACTTCAGCAATGGCTTGAATAACTTTTCCTTCACGTTTCTTGGAAAGACTGACCAGGCTGAAATGAATGCTGTGCTTGTACAAAAACAGACTGCCAAGGATAATTTAAAAAAAGAAAAGGCCCTTCAGTAATTTGGGTCATGTTTAATCTTATAACACTTTTAGGTATGAATGTAATAACGTTTGGATAAAAGTGCATGGACATATGCTGTGGGTAAGTGGTGGTCTTATGTTTCAGGTGAAAAAAGAGTTTATGCACCATTTAACATTCATCTTATACCCTAATAGCAAACTTTGATTGACAATACATTTTTCCTCATTTCTGGTTAAACAAAGAGGGAAAGTTAATGCCAGTGCTCCTTAAAATGTACAAATCATTTCTTCTTCTCCTGAGTTTACTTTGCATCTCCATTGATTCTGCTGATGAAAATTCTGCTGCTGCTGCAGAATCACACAAGGGTACCTTTCCCTATGCAAGGGTAGTGGCAACTGCTTCCTCCGAGTGAGACCTTTCCTGCTTCACCTTTTGGGTCATGCTACCTCACTGATATTTAAATTTTTTTAAATGGCTTAGCATGCACTTCTGAGTCCTAATCTTTAGACAAACTCTTGGTTCACCTTCTAGCCCTAGAATCCTCCAAGATCAGCCTTACATAAATATTGTCAGTTACAGCTACTCAGATCAGTAGAGACCTATTCCATTCAGCTTTTTATTCACTTTTTTTTTTTTTTTAAAAAAAAGGGCAAACTGTTTTATGTCAACAACCATCTGTAAGCCTGTCTTTCAGGCCATCAAACTCTTCCATCCATTACAGAGAGCCTTCCTCACCTCTACTGCATGACAGCGCAATAAAGATGACATACTAATTCAATGACTTGTAATTTTGGCTAAACAAAGACAAGTGCTGCCGCTTCTCCTTTTGTGTCTCAGTGCCATATCGGTGAAGCCAGCTATGCAAACATAGCACTGGGAGGGTTTTATGACAGCAGTTGAATGGGGAGAATAGCTTGGTGTTGCTTTTTATGAGTTTTGGCTCCATGATATTTGGCTTGGTGCTGCTGGCCATTGCCATTGTGTCTGGATTCTATGTCAGCAGCAGCTAATTGTTCCAATAATGTTTATCACAGGGATCCACCAGGGAGCTGTATATGTGGAGATAAGCTACAGGGCAATGATACTCCCTATCTTACTGATCTCTATACACAATGCTTTTGCTTCATGCCAAAAAGCTCTTTAGGTTTCCAGTCTAGAAAAGAAGGGGAAAAAAAATTTAACAGCTTAATCATTGTGCCAACAATAGTGTCTAAGGGGATGTAATCACGTTCCTCTGATAATCTTAGCAACACATGAAAGTCATGCGCAAAAGCAGTAATTGAAGCATTAGGTTCTTTCTACCACCTGCTGTTGAAGTCACAAGTTAATCTAAATGAGGTTCCCCTTCCTATGAAGTTGGACGCGGGGCACTTTTCAAAACATAAAAATGTCTTAGGCAGGCTATGCAAAATAATAAAGAAACAGCTCATTAAATGAAAAGTATTAAGTATCCAGTGCTTGCTCAGCATTTCATACTGCTATTGGATGCCATATCTAAGTGGAAATGCCATTGTAATGTCTAAACTCCAACACACACTTCAGTTTGTATGTGGAAGTAGACAAAAGGAGTTTGTCAGGCAGATGCCCCCAAATATCTGGACATCAGGGAGTCAGTATAACAGGTTATATGAAAGTGACTGCTTTTTAAGGCATTTTTTTGACCTCTTGGAATAACACAAACCCAAGTATCTATGTGCAAAATGACACCCTTTTATACTGATATTGGTAGATAATTTGTGTTCTTAACTCTCTTACAAGTTCTTCGTATTAAGTTAAGGACTACAAAATAAATAGGTACAGATTTTAGCCCTGAACTGGACAGCTTACAATGCTTTCCTACAGGTTTTTGGGTTTTATTTTTTTTTTTTCCTGAAACCTAAATATGGGACAAAAGCAATAAAATGGAGCTGCCATTGTGGGTAAGAACGACTATCATTACAAGCACTCTTTCTACCTTCTGTCATAATAAATGATTATAATTAAAGGCTCAGTGCTGTGGCTGTATTACTTACTAACTATTATTCTTACTGGCCCTGTGAAGTTGCCCCAAGATCTATGCCACACACATTATTAATCTGCTTAAGTATTAGGTGCATAAACTGAGCAGAGTTAATAAAATGCTATAGCTTCATCTCTAAAGTACGGAAATCCCTCCCTTATGGAAGAGTCCTGAAGGATTTAATAAGGATACTACCAGTTATTTCCTACAGAAATGACTCTGAATTTTACATAATTTGAGAAAATTATATACTTCCTACAGGCTTTTGAACCGTCCTAAGGGATTCTGTAGCAAAGGTAGTGTGCTTTCTGAAATTTTATTGGGTATTATAATATTCTACTCTATTCTAGAGAAATCTGCCAGACAGAGGTGTTGGAATCCTTTTTTTGTAGTTAAACCAATCCTGTTCCTGGAAACAGGGAGGTTTTGAATATTTTCTCTCTTTTTTTTTTCTCATATACATACAGTGACCATAACTGCTTTATCAAGTAAAGCTGCGGAGTGAGTGTGTACCGTAAAGCCAAACAACCGGGGCTGAGAAACCAGCATCTACATTAATCACTCTTTTAGGGGGCAGTTAAAACAGACTGGCTTTAGACTAGTCTCATGGGCCCACTGCAGTGGACTAGGTGTGCTTCTAGGTGTCTCCTGCTTTAGTTTTACATACAATTGAAGTAAGTGAGGTTGTTTCGCTCCAAAAGCACACCTCTTCCACAAACTAATAGGTTAATGCAGACATACCAGTATCTTCCATGTACCATATAAACTATACAGCAGTATTATTACATCATTGGAAGGAATTGTTTCTGTGAGAAAACAGTGAAGCTCGAGCGAGAATATTCGAGGGAGAATATGACTCACTAAGAATATGTCAAAGATAGAGAGATGAGCCTTCAAATGCAACTACCACCTACTGCAATGTCTGAGTACATAACAAAAAAATACAGTAACAAAGTTCAGAGAAATGTGGTTAGAAATGGAAATCCTCATCCATTAAACCCAGGCAAAGCTTCTTTAACTAGTTATAAGCAGTGAATAAAGTGAACTGGTCATTTACTTGCATTTGTTCACTCTTCGAAGAGTATTCTGACAAAGACAATACAGATAGCAAAGGTATGACTGTGCAACTGTTCCAGAAGATTAAAACATACCCTCAAAGGTAAAATATGAATCTAATTTTCAGCAATTTTCTTAGAAATTTTGGGACACTCCAGCTTTCCCTGTGTTATCAGAAAAGCCATGCACATACTCAGTGGTTCTGCAACCACCAAAAATAATAGTAAATGGAAGCAGAATATATCACAGACCTGCAGTTAAATATGGAATATAATGATCAGTTGAGTTTTGCAGCTTACACAGTCTTCTGAGGTCCCCTTGCTGCACAGCCCAAGTTATATATTTTCATCTGTCACATCAATTTTGCTTTCTGTTTTTGAAAGAGAAGCCTGATTCTGCCATTGTTAGTCGCATTGAGTGGTACATGATTCTGCAAGTAATCCCTATTGATTGCAGTATTAATTCTTCTTCATACATGAGAAAGGTGATGTTCATAAATGATGTTCATACAGGAGAAAGGTGCCACTAAGGAGAAGTTAGAACGATTCATGTACTGTTTCATCTTATTTGTAGTCCTCTTTCTTCCTTTCCATTTTAGCACACATGCATTTTCTTATTTCTCCCACTATTTCAACACTCTTGTTTTTGTCTCTAGTAAAAGAATCATAGAATCATTAGGTTGAAAAAGACCTTAAAGAGCATCAACTGCAACCATACCTGTCTGCTACTAAATCATGTCCCCAAACACCTCATCTATCCGCTTTTTAAACACCTCCAGGAATGGTGACTCAACCACCTTCCCGGGCAGCCTGTTCCAGTGCTTGATAACTCTTTCTCTGAATAAGTTCTTCCTAAACCTCCTCTTACGCAGCTTGATGCCACTCCCTCTTGCATATCACCTATCACTTGGGAGGACACCAACACCCAAATATCTCCATCCTCCTTTTACCTAGTTGTAGAGAGCAATAAGAGCTTCCCTTAGCCTCCTCTTCTCCAGGCCTTCCGTTTCTTCAAGTCCTTCCAGACCTTGCTATTCTCTCCCTTCTATCTCTTTCTCTCTTTCAATCTGCTGTGAATCTTAAACTCCATCACTTACATTTCCACTTGTCAATAAAGAAAAAAGACAGAATGTGTCCAAGTCTACCATTGCCAAACTGCACAAAGACATTGCTGGAGCTCTGCATATACTAGCCAAGTTCCCAGTACTCCCCATTCCTATTTGAAATGGTCTTTGAGAAGTAAAAGTAAGTGTAGGAGTTTCAGAGATTTCCAGAAGTAACATTCCAAAATCCACCTCTGGATGTAGGAGCAAAGTTGGCCTCATTACTCACTCTGCCTACCTGTTTCCATACCCAATGCGGGGTTAAGTCCTGTGACCTTGCTTTCTTAACATATATAGGAACATGCAAACTGTAAATAAACACAAGTGCAACCTTCCAAAAAAAAAAAAAATGCTCATTCAAGTTGCCCCAGGGAGCGATGAGAGAACACACTGCATTTGATGGCTAAGTCAAATTACAGCAATACAAGAATGAGCATACAGTAGCCTTATTCTCCTGCCTTTACTCTTCCATTATAAGTAATACAACCACTGTATTATGTTTAGACCAAAAAAACGTAAAAGTGCAAAAAATTACCAGAACGACCCATCCTATGCAGACTTGGCTGAAGAGGACCTATACAATGTATTTCAGAAATCTATCCTCTAGGTCCTCACTGTTTTATATTGTGCATTTAACGCAATATGCAATGGTTTCTAAGGGATGCTGCCACTGGCTTCAGATGTGCAACTCAGATTCCAAGTCGGTCATACTCTTCACTGTTGAGTTAACTTTTTTAAGAGCTACTACCTTTAGGAATAATTAAAAAAAAATATATTGGCATCTCCTACTTTTTGTACTCAGCTTGAATTCACTCTTCTCCTTTGGGAAGTGAATCTTTCAAGCTTCACTTTTCTATTTCACTGCTCTGGTAGCTCTCTACAACATTCACAAAGCTATAAGCATGGATTTGCACGTTCTGAATGAACTATAATTGCTTATACCATCTTTAGAATATCAGTCTCCAGGATTTCTATTTACTAGTTTATTCCTAAAATAAACTTTGCTTTTAAGCACCAGATGGCTTTTCCACAGCAAGATGGCTCAGGGTACTACCCTACTTTCAGAGACATTTCTGTTTGGATTTCACATAAAATAGGTGATGAATTATATTGAATACATGGTTTTAACTTCCTCCTGTTTAACACTTTAATGTAATATGGAATTTAAATACAACGAAACTTCAAAATGCCTGATACAGATAATATTTAAAAGATAAACTGAAAGTGTGCACTTACCTATGGGCAAAAAGAATGAAATACATGCTCAATTTAGAACAAATGAGAAAAAGTCATGTGTGACCACTGTGAAAATTATTTTTATAAGACAAAAGGAAAATAGAACAAATGCTAGCGAGCATTTATATTATATTCTAGAAGTGTATCTTTCCAAAGAAACTACCAATAGGTTTTTAAAACAAGTCCTTTGAGAGTACACAAACAAATACATTTTTAAGAAGTTTTTAAAGTGAGCAACAAATATTATGGGAAAGAGCAGCTATTGGCCCCTTCCTTTCTGTAAACCAAAGAACCCTACAATACACTTTAACACGATTATTTGATAATGGAGGAGAGAAGAGAGCCTTAAAAGCAGTCCCAACAGTGTTTGAGTAATTTGAGTTAAACAATTTTAAAGCCCTTAAAGAGTCCTTGTGTATACCTGCTCAAGAACTTGTTTCCCATTCTGTTTTTCTGCACCATTAATACATTTGCCAGGTAAGCTCTGACACTAATGTTGCTGTTCAAACAGCAATGTTTGAAGCTAGGATTATACAACCTGGATTTCAGAGCTCAAGTTAGTAACAGTTCTGGAAGCTGAAGAAAGGTAGAGGGGTAGTGTTTTATTTAGATTTTGTGTTCTATTCATAACTTACAGTGAAAAAACCTCCCAAAAGTAGAGTTGTTAATTGTTTTAATTTTACATCTATGACCACACTACACTACAACTGATGCAGAATGGATTATCACTCCCTGAACAATTAACTTTTTCATTTTTGAAAACCCCAATATTACTTATTATCATGGCAACAAAGTTTGATCTCACCATAGCCTTTTTGATAAATACTTCCATTGTTGTCTAACTAAATTCCTCAAGACATTAGTACCTCTGAATAATGACTACAGAATTTTTTAAACTAGATTTAAGATGCCTGACTGCAAAGTGTTTGCTTATAACGGGCCATGTAACTAAAATATATATGCCAGAATTTTCAACAAACCTGCCCAATATGCTAAGAAAATTAATTAAACAATGTGTTTAAACAAATTGTAGGTCCAACTTGTATCAAAATAAACATTCCTTGTGAACTTCAGATTAAGCATCTAACAAAATAGTTCTATTTTGATGATAGAATGAGCTCTTATTTTCTGTCAAATGATTTTAAATTGATTTGGAATAGTCAATCTTTTACCTTAGACAAATATAGTCAACTATTACAACAAACCTTGGTCAAGAAGTTGGCATGCTTTGTGGCTTCTAGCTCCATACCCATAGTAACTAACTTACTAGACAAAAGGTCAGCAGGGATAACACTTATTTCCTTACTTTCCATTACTGTGGGGTGTGTTCTATTATTGGTGTTCATCAACAAGCCCAGAGGAGGAATCACTGATGAAAGAACAGCTCCTTAAGAGTTGTTAAGAAATGGCAAATCCTTAAAAGATTAACCTTTTAAGTCAAACAAAGTGTTCTCTAAATTTTGTCACTAACCACTTCTGAATCTAGTTGTTAGAGCATTTCTGCAATCAGGCAGTCATTTTTCACCTGTTCATCAAGGTCCCTCTAAGTTCTGGACAAGCCTAAGAAGCGAGCCTGTGTGAATATCATGAAATTCAAAAAGGTCAAGTGCAATACCCTGTACCTGGATCAGGCTAGGGAATGAAAGGGTTGAGAGCAGCCCTGTGGACAACAACTCAAGTGTCTTGGTGGATGAAGGGGTAATGGTTTTAAAATAAAGGACTGTAGATTTAGACTACATGTAAGGAAACAATTTTTTACCATAATGGTGATGAAGCAATAGAACTGGTTGCCCAGAGCAGTGGTAGAAGCCCCATCCCTGTAAACATTCAAGGCCACGTTGGACAGGGCTCTGAGCAACATGATGTAATAGAAGATGTCCCTGCTTACTGCAGAGGAGTTGGCCTAAGTGACATTCGAAGGCTCCTTCCAACCCAAACCATTCTGTGAATCTCTGAAAGCCAACTGTATCTTGGGCTGCATCAAAAGAAACATGGCCAGCTGTTTAAGGGAGTCGATTCTACCCGTTTACTTCACCCTGGTGAGACCCCACCTGGAATACTGCATCTAGCTCTGAAGTCTTCAGCATGGGAAAGACTTGGACCTGTTAGAGTAGGTCCAGAGGAATGACACAAAAATGATCAAGGGGTGGAACACCTGTCTTATGAAGAAAGGATGAGACAATTGAGCTTGTTTAGCCTGGAGAAAAGAATGCTCTGGAGAGACCTTATTGTGGCCTTGCAGTACTTAAAAAGGCTTATAAGATTACAGACTTTATAGTAGGCCCTGTTGCAACAGGACAAGGGGTAATGGTTTTAAACAAAAAGAAGGTAGATTCATGCTAGGTATAAGGAAGAAATTTTTTACCATGACGGCGGTGAAACCGTAGAACAGGTTGCCCCGAGTGGTGGTAGGAGCCTCATGCCTGGAAACATTGAAGGTTGGGTCAGAAGGGACTCTGAGGAAACTGGTCTGGTAGAAGATAGCCCTGCAGAGGGGTTGGACTAGATGACCTTTGAAGGTTGTTTTAAACCCAAACCATTCTATGATTCAATGATTATTTGCTTACTAGGTAAGAGATGGATTTGGATTTTCTAGCACTATTTTCATTATCTGGCTTTTACTTTAGAGATGTTCAAACATACTGTTTTCATAGCACAATCCAAGCTTCTTTTAAGGAGCATTAACAGCAGTTCTTTAACCAGTCATGGCTATTATGACAAAATGTAAAGTTGGAACCACATACAACAAATACTAAACCTGAAACTTTGACTAGCAGAAGTAATTAATGTATGCATTTTGAGATTGGGAAACTCGGTCATCTTTCACGGAATGCTTTGTCAAGAAATCCTTAAGAATTCAATTTTACTATAGTCTTCAATTTGCAAATGACTGCTGTTTTACTCTTCATATCACTATTTATACCTAGGAAAACTGTAGGTACTATTATAAATAAATACTTACCTGTCAAACATTTTTCTGGGAAGAAGCATATTTTATTTAGGAAATGAATGTAAGAAAATTCTTATCTGTTATAACAGCATCAAAATGCTAAAATACAGGAATATTTTCCAATTTATTACAGTATAGATCTACCTCCAGAATTACATCTAAGAATTACACCTAGTCACAGCAACTATTAAACTTCCACCTATCATACAACATTCTAGGAGCATTTTTTTTTACATTCTGACAACCTTTTACCAAAAAAATCAGCAAAGTGAAAAAATAATAAATACTGGAAAAATGTCTAGTATAGAAAGGTAGCATCCCATGTATAAAGAAGCTTTAAAGTTGCCACAGGTCTTTCTTGGTCGAGTGTGAGTTTGAGGACTGCCCTCCTACCTGCTCTAATTTATTCCACCTGCGAATGGTCCCTTGGTTTATCAGCTCTGGAGAGATGTTGTCTTAGTGCTATGACAAATTGAGCTGTAAATGGCAGGACAATGAGCTCTGTATTAGAACAGTCTTCTTTAAGCAAGAGAGGACAGACTACAATCTGGACACTGTGACCAGATTGTAGTGAAAGAAGAATTTGCATATTACCTTGTGTTATGCATTGACCCTGTCCAGTTTAAGTTAGAAGACTTTTATTCATGGGTTCTTTCTATGGGGAAGTGACAAAAGAGAGTTGCTACTTTGACCTTTAAAAACTTACAGAAAAATTGAATGTCTACATTATCTCCTCTTTGTCATTAAAATAATTATAGGAAATTATAAACAAACTTTTCAATGTCTAAATCAAATTAGAAATCATGAGAGACTTGCAGCATTTCACCAATTTCAGCTGCTCCATTTTGTTGAAATTGTACTAGCGCAGAAGAAAAGATACATGAATTAATTTCTTCAGTGTAAGAAACTCCTATTAATTTCTGTGGAAGAATCATGAATCAAGGGTAATAGAGTACCATCTCAGTTTCATGCATCTGAAAAGTTGTTGACTTTCAGAAGTCAGTAAAACTAGGATGGCTGAAAGACAAGTTAATATATTTTTAATTAGATCTCCATTTGCTCAAGATAAAGATTGCAATCTCAGTGTGAAATGTATCTCAAAATATCAAGCCAAATCTGTGGTCTGAGAAAAGCTGTTTCTTAATGTGCCAAAATCTACACCTGGACTAAGGGATCTGACTAAACAAGAAATCTTTGCAAGACTGATAATCTAGATGGTAAGACATCTAGGCACTCTATGTCTATTTAGATCTATGTGACGTCTAGCACAGAAATAACATAAACAATAATAGTTATAAATAGTTTAAAATTACCTTAATAAGCAGAACCCCTTGCTATTGGTTAAGAGACAGATCTTTTGAATGGTAAACAATTTTAAACATTAGATAAATTAATTGCACCATTACATTTTAGTTGTTACTAATAAGCGTTCTACAGCATGTTATTCACACAAATGCAACTTGATATGTTGTGATTTTACGCAAGTTGAAAATAAGGAACTATTGGCCCTAGTTCAGCAAAACTGTCAAAAGCCAGTGATGAGTCAAAGGCAACTCTTTCTCACTCTGAAGACTGAAACACCTCCTCTTTGAGACGTGTTAGGAACAGCAGGCTATCTGCAAAAGTCACATTGTCACGGTGAGAACAGAAACCTGGTGATATGTGATATCCATATATTTTCATCCCCTAAAGAGGCTAGAAAATCCATCTGATCTACCTACAATGTATCTGAATATGGGAAGAGAGATCTCCACTTCCTATAGGACCATATCCCCATCTCATGGAGCAAGCCAAGAGAAGGTTGATCAGTTTCGATGTATAGAGACAAGCAAATGTACTTTTCCATGGTGACTGAGGAGTAGCCTAAATGAACCCATAATTTTTTATTCCTTACCTCTTGGGAGAATGCTCTGCGTACAGGCAAGGTGGATAAGAAACAGCCTCCTCATCAGCCAGTTGGATTCCCAAAATCTCAATGGTTGTGTGAGATTACACAACTGATAAAATAGAATGAATATAGATTCTTGGATTAGCTGGCTTTGAAGAAAGGAAGTAATGATTTATAGTATTTATGCTTCTCATTTTAGCTTGGATTTTTCATGAATTTTAAAACTGTCATTGGCTTCATTTGGCATTTTGCACTTTTCTCTCTACATACACTCTACCATATACATAAATTAGAATTCCACAACCGCAATTTCAGTTGATCTTTTTTTTTTTAAAAAAAAAAAAGATTCAGTTCCTTAGCTTTGTTTTAAAGCCTTATTTTCTGTGTTTTCAAAAATCTAAATAAAGAAAAGACGAAGTGTTTTAAAGGAAAAAAAGGTATGAATCAAGCTACATAAAGGAAAACATATTGTCTCCCCTTATTCAATGCACACTCTGCTTTAAATAGGTGCAACCAAAATAAATGTAACCAAAATTTTGAGAGGATGAAAGGCAAACACAGTCAGTTTGCATTTAATATGAATCAACTGATCACTAAACCTCTTGTTTTATACTTGAAACTTGACACATTGAAGACAGAGAAGTCCACTGAAAATCTTCCTGGCCTTTAAGGCAGTAACTCTTCTGCCTCCAAATATGACATAGAAAAAGAGAAATATGCTGGTACCAGTAGTACAGTGAAGATCCGTGGAGCTAGGTGCTTTTCATAACCTCTTCAGTCTGGAATTTATCCAGACTGTTGTTTGTAGCAACACTTTGCAGCACATTTTCGTCTTCCATTGTCTATGAAATATGGCAGTGATACTGAGTCACAGGGAAAACTTTAGGTGGGGTTCAGGAGCAGGAAGTCAGGGATAGTCAACTGGCTACTGAAACTGCTATCAAATTTGTCACATGCCTACACAGGTTCTAGGAAACCCCTCTTGCACAGGCTAGAATATATGCCAAACTTACTGGATTTAAAAGAGAAAAGGTTTTACTCCGTAAGACTAGGGGAGAAAGACCAAAGTAGTTGAATTGTCTCTGTAGATTACAGTGGAAGTGTATTTTATCAGAAGAGTATATTTGAAGGTCTGACCTTTATGAGGAGAAATACAGGCCTGGCACCGACAAATTATTATGAGCAGTAGCAGTCCTGATATCATTATTAGATGGCACTTTGAAGCCCACCTTGAAAGACTCAGACCTTCACACTATCAGTGTATTGTCCAGTAGTGAACTTCAGCCTCGGATATATGGAAATATAATTGATCTAATTTCTGAGTCCCAGAACCCTCGTTATTATCACTGATTTGTAGCACCAGCTATGGCAGAATTTGCATCTCCAATGAATATTTGGGATACCATGTGGTAAGCCTTGGGCAGAATGATCAAAAGCTGGAGGTATTTTTCACACAATTTCTATATCCTTGTGATAGATTTTTCTGGCATTTTCTTGTGAGATTTGGAGACATTTTTCTGACTAGACGACAGGACCATGAATTTAAGGATTCTGCCCAAAAGTGACAGTTGGCAGTCTTGTAACAAACATCCCACTGGTTTGGACAGGAAATTAAAGATGCTTTTCCAGTAGTAGTGCTAGTTTAAGAAACTGAGATAAGCCAATGCAAAAGAATCAAGATGGAAATAGTAAAGACTGCTCTTTAGATGACCTTTTTTAAATAGTATGTCAGATTTCTCCTGTTAAATTAATATATTTACATAAAATCAGGCTTTCATACTGAGCAACAATGAGTTATCTTCCTCCAAAGCAGACAAAAGGAGTTATTAAAAAATGCACCAACAGTTTGAGGGAAATGGGAAGGATCAGCTTGCTCTTTCTATAACACTGGAGCCTCTTACTTGCCATGTACTACCTTAACCAGAAGTGTAGAGTGGAGTCTGAGCATAGAATCCAGCGACTCCAGGAGCTGCAGTTCATATCAAGAAATCAGTGGTGCAGTTCCCACCCACACCAAATCTACTTATTTATTCTGAGTAAATAGGAAACAATTTTAAAAACGTTCCTTTTTGTACTAAAATGTGCTTCCAAACATGTCACAACGTTTTATGCTCAGTTCTGACTAATATGATTAAACATTGAGTACAATAATTAGATTAGACTCACTTAACAAGCCCACTTATATTCAAAGTCCTCCCTCTGTCCAGAGAGTATAAAACATGATGTACCAAGTTGTCTGCAAAATTTCCTGATTATAAATCCTCTTAATATCTATATGAGAGAATAGCTGCTACAAGATCAAGATAAAAGTCAAAAAAGCTGTTCCCTTTCATTTGCCACTATAAAAGTATCTTTTTGTCTACAAAGCCTCAGACAGACACTGGGGCAAAGCCAGGATTCCTGTAGTGAAACAATCGACTTGGCATCATGTTGACACATATAAACAACAGTCTGTCAACAGGCCTCACATTAGTGACAGAACATTTTTGGCAAAACAGTAGCATCCTTCTGGGCACTATGGCAATAACAGCCAGTAGCATCCATTCATGCCTTCACTCTACAGCACAATATTAATTAAAAGATTATAACAGTGACATTTATCTGAGAAGCTAAAAACGCACAGAAATATCCATGTGGAAGAGTAGAATGTTTATTGAATGCCAACATGGATCTAGCTGCTTTTTCATACAATAATTTTAGGCTTACACACTGTATGTAACCTCTGTCAGTTCACAATTAGTGGATAAATGTAACTGCTTGCTTGCAAATGGCTATGTGAAGTGTATATACACACACGTGTCATCAACTTATGTAAATCAACTTCTCTCTAGCATGAATAATAAAAAGCACAAAACAAATAGCATTGCTTATGAAAATAAGCAGTCATAGACTTTTTTCCTTGTTTTATTTCTAATGCAGACCCAAATTAAAAGAAGATTGCTACTGTAGATTTTTTTATATTTTGCCTTTTTTATGTCCTTTTTAACATCTAAAAATACATCTAAGGGAGTCTGTAGCTATGCAAAATATCCATCAATGAGTCAAAAGAAGGTGTAAAAAATACTTAAGCTAGTTAATACTTTTATCATAACCGCTCTGCTTTTTCAAATTCTTCTACATCCTTAAAATATGATTTATGTTTATTAATAATCCTCTAGAGTAAATGGAATAAAATTAGAGTAGCGTGTAGAAGGGAACTTGGAAAGGCGGAGAAGCATGTTATCTGCTGTCCGCTGGCTGGAAGTTTAAATAGTAGGAGAATACAAAGTGCAGAGGAAGGTGGATCATATCCAAAAATCCCAGAAGCATGACATCAGTTCTGGAAACTGCATAGGCAAATTAGTATGGTAGTTTGTCTGAGCTAATTATCCTTACTGAGATACCCCACACTGTGTTCTAAAGAAATGCCCTAAACTCATGTGACAGGAGGCATAAAGTATATGCCGTTCACAGGCCCAGCATAGGAACCTAAAGAAACATGGAGGAGGAGGGAGAAGGGTCATGAGAGACCTTTAGAGGTCATATAATCTTTCTGATATAATATTTTATGCCTAAACCATCCTGAATTAATATTTGTCCTTGCCTAAACATTTGGTGGTGCAGATTCTGTAACATTTTTGTCCATTTTAGTTCAGTCCCTAAAAACTTTCTGAGTAATATCTCATCTTTTACTCTAGTCCCATGGAACAGTGGACTTGACTTTCTCATTGCATTAATTTTCTAAATATCTGAAGGATGTTACTCTGGCCTTACTCAGGCTAAATCAGACCGGTTCATATAATCTTATAGGATTCACAGTGACAAATTTTTGAATGTAAGGACACCTACCGCCAACAGCAACCAGAGAGCTGAGCACTCTCTGTGGTGTGATCTCCTTTTGCAAGACGGGATGGTAATTTGAGTTTTCCTGTTGAGCTGAGCACATAAATCCTCCCTGCTGGAAGTTGGAAAGAGTTAATTTTCTCTTTTAAAAGAGCTGGTGATAAACTTACGGTTGGTTAGAGCATACTCTTCAAAGTGTGTCCCAATTGTCACACTACAGTTTAGATAGGATCTCTATGGCGAAATAAAGAGAAATCAAGCAAGAATATGTGATGTTTCACCCAGGCATGTTTGTTCTAAAAGGCCATCATCTGATTTTCAGTTTGTGTTTGGAAACTTCTCTATGAATGGCATTCACTGATTTTTTTAATGTAAATGCAGAATCCAGAAAAGAACATTCTCTTGCAGGTGAAGTCTCCCGTCTTTGAGCTTTGTGTGCTCTCTTTGCCCCTCCTGTGTAGCCCTTGCATTTGCAGCTGCCTAGCAGTCCGGATTTTAGAAAGGTGGCAGAGGGTGTGATAGCCAAGCCTGATACTTGGAGTGTTCTTCTGAGTGGAGCCTGTTATGAGAGGGATTCAATCTCCCTGATCAGAGGGTGGGTGAACACATCTTTCCCATTTCCAGGTGCAAGCATTTTAACTAGTGGGAATATTGTGTTGGTTATTTTTCTAAACCTGTCTTCCAGACTGAGGACTTAATTTTAGCAATAATGGAAGGAACATAGCCAAAGACATCTCTGAAGCTCCCAATTAAGAATCAAAAACTTCAATATTTTTGCCCATATTCTTTATTTTCCCCTTGTGCTGATTCTTATTCATTACACACATGCCAGGAATGCTGATGAGATCTAAAAGAATGCTTAAGTGAAATAGAATCCTCTTTTGTGTATAGGAAACATGGCTGACCTGTAGACCAGCACAAACAACCTCACCACAGCACTTGAGATAGTTCAAATGACAGGTTTCATTTCTTTTTCAGCCAGCATATTGTATCATAACACGCTTCCATGTGCTCAAATCAAAGTAAAGGAAATATTTATTAACTTAATGAGGGATTATAAGACTTGCCTCTGCAGCCCCTTTTAGCAATCCTTATTGAGTTTAGAACAAAGAATGAATATTTAGGCAAAAAATAGCAAAGCCATAAATGTTCAAGGAATAATTACATTCTTAGCACATTTAAACAGTTAGGATGACCCTAATTGAAATCTAGAAATTTTGGCCCTGCAGGAAACTTCAGCATTTCAGGAACTCTCATTTCAAACTGAGATTTTGAAATTCCAATATTTTAATATCAAAATTAAGTATGTATCCCTTTTTTGGATCAACAGAAAAACTTTTTGCATTGCCACATCTGTATATTTAATTTTGATGTATTTAACCAGTCTGAAGATCTTTGCTTCAAATAAATTCACAACCGAACAGATATTTTTATTGATATCTGTTGCTTATATCCTATAGTTATTACTGAGTCTCTCATTTTCCATTCTGAACACCCAGAGTTCAACAATTGCTTCAACAATTTAAGATATATAATGCCCCTAAAATTGCTTTGCTCAAAAAATATTTGTTTTTCTGCCAGTAATGTAATCAGATGGAGATCTTCACCCATCAAATTAACAGTGGTCTGCACTACAGTCGCCATATTACGATGAATTACTGTGGGAAAGCATCAATAAGTGCTATTCAACAGAGCAGAACTGCACATTTTAGGATCTGACCTGTGACCTAAAATGAGCTATCTAGATTTTTTTAATAATTCAGTCAGGAATGCATTACATGAACCAAAACCAAACAAGAAAAGCATATGACTTTGTAGAAAATGTATTTACATGGAAAAGAAATATTTAGTGAACTGTTTCAGTGGTAGTTGAATGCTGGAGTCTTGCGATAGTTCATTCTTCCACTATCTAATGGGGAAGGGAAGGGGTGGGAAGGGAAGTCCTAATTAGCAAAATATACTATCTAAGATTTTTCGAAGATATATTTCTAACAGAAAGGTACCTACACCTCTCTAAAATTCAGTTGCTGGGCTTTCATGTGTACTGCTCTCAAAGTCCATGAAGTTATTTTCGGAACAAAAGAAAGAAAAAGATTGAGTAGCTCAAGTTTTCAAAGGTGTTTTCTGAGTTTGGAACTTTTACAAATAGAATGCTGTTTATATTTTAATTTTTTTTTGTTTTTTTATCCACTTCCCTCTATAAAACACAAATGAATATAAACATGCTTTTTTTTGTCACAGGGTTTACTTTCCTGCTTCTGGATCTCAAAGGAAAATGTCACAAAAAAGGAATTAAAATGACTCTTCAGGGGCTCAGAAAACATGAAATAAAAAAGCTTCAAATGATTAAATGTGTAGAGTGATATGTGGGGGTTTGTGAAAGTTTTATTGAACATTAACTAGCAGAGTGATACTGTAGCATTCAGTCTCGATTTTTGTCCCCCTACCCCCAGACTCTTCTCTCCCCTGTTATTCAAACATCAGCTTTTTACATTTTAGCTGAGTTTTTTCTGACATTGAACATAAGTGAGAAGGCTGAGAGAACAACTTCTAAAACCACCATTTTTCCTCTTGTCTCACTGTCCTTATGTTATACACAGATGGTTCTTATCCATGGTAAGTTAGATGGAAATACAGCTCTGAATTTTGGAACTTGAAATTACCTGATGCAGAGCACTGTTTGGAATGCCCAGTTGTTTTTTTCTGCACTTCTCTTTAGATGTTTAGATACTCAACACCCATTGATTTTACTATGACCTGTAGATGTGTATGTGAGAGCTAAAGTTAGCCAGTGAGAATAGTCTGAATATTGTTACATTGTTTTTGTTGTACTAAAGGAAAAAAATAAAACCAATGAAAATTCTGTGAAAAAATAACCCTGAATTCCCTAAAATGGATTGTTGATACAGTCCAGTTGACTAACAAACACTTGTTTACAACTTAGGCTGAGAAAAGCTACAGTAGCTATTCCAATAGTCTATATAAACCAGAATCATTTATCAGGATTCAGATTTTCAAACACAAATGTTCAGAGATTCAGACAAATTTTCATAGCAGCAGGCATAACAGTGTAGTACATATGTAACTTTGGAACATAATATGCACGTGTTTCAGTATATTTCTTGTTTATTCTGTGATATCCAAAAGCACACCACCTACAGTTCTCAAAAATTGTCTTAAAAAGCTGTTAGCTAGTACCTTTCATTCAAAACAAGTGACCTTCCAACATTTGTGTACAACTCAGAAAGTTCTGGCAAGCTCTGTCATGTAACCTTTAGTTTTAGACTGCAGTGGGTGTTTGTAAAATCTAAAATACTAAGAGAAAAGCTTGTCATATTCCATGTCCTGACAAACAAACAACACCATATTAGCATAATTTAAATTCCCATGTAAAATAGCTCAGAAATGTGTTTGTAAAGATTTCAGTGGAAGTTACTGACTAAAAAAAAACATTAGTGTTGTTTACTCATAAAGTTCAATTTGAGACAGTTTTTCTGGAAATGAAATATATCACTGTCCTGGGTTTTTCAGCTCTTGACTTGTTTAACATGGTCAGTAATTAAGCCCAGTGTGCACCAATTCATTAAAATCAGCTTTACTTATCAAGATTTTAGCCAGTCCTGACCTGAAAAATTTCTCCTGTCTTTCAAGACCATACCACTTACAGTTTTTAAAGATTGGTTTCAAATATGTCTGGAGAAATACTTACTACAACATTTATTATCTAAAATGAGTGACTTTCAGACTTCTGCATGGCTTTGATAGGAACTTAAGTCAAGAAAAACACCTAGCACAGACACATAACCTTTGACTTCCAAAATCTTCTCTCATTAAACTCATTTTAGGTACCTATAAACAGAATATATTTTGCCCTGTGGACATGGATATGAAATACATGATTCTGCTCAGGTTCCATTCAGTATGTTTCACCATTTATATTCAATTATTGGACAAATATTGGACAAAGCATTTGGTCTGCTGAATTTCTGCAGTCCTTTGTACAACAAAAAGCTCGGTTGTGTCAGAGAGTGAAATTCGTCTGAAATGAAAGGTGAGGCACTTTGTGGGAAACACAATACAAATTTGGAATTCTCTGCTGATTGAACTTGCCTAAAGTACTTCCATTGCTTTTAAGAGAAACAGAAATATTCCACTCAGTCTTTTTGACAAAAGAACTGAACTGTTCAGAGATTTCATCAAGATGCATTTTTTTTGTTAATTTAGAACTGCTGCTATATTCAGATGTTGCTTTTCAGAAATGTTGTGTACAATGTGCACGTGTGCTGGGGTTGCGGAAGATCGTTTACAGTGGGTCCACTCAATTGTAGACTGGGAAATGTGTGTGTGCCGGAGGTCTGGCATATTTCCTGCACCCCCTGCCAAGCACCACAGTGGCATTTATGAAGCAAACCAATCAATTTGTTTTCAATCAGAAACCTGGTAGCCATGAAATTTTCAGTTTTGTGGTACATTCTGTTTCTGTTTTTTAAGCTGGAAAGCAAAATGTCTGATGGAAATTAGCATAGTATTCATGGTAGATACTATTCCGTTGAAAAAAAAAAGATCTGTCTAAATGTATTTTTTTAAGTAAAAAACATTGGGGCATCTCTAAATGGGCATCATGCTTGAATTTTTCTAAAAAAATTAACAATATCTTCAATTTCTGAAGAAATTTCAGAAGAAGGTCTTAGATACAGGAGGAGGAGTACAGGCTAGGAGCTTTCAGTTCAAGATGTATGATATTTTTCCAATAATGGTGTCAGTTGTAAGTCTTAATGTAATGAAGTCCTTAAAAGAGTTGGTTAATCTATATTTAGGACACACCATTTAAAGTATTCTTTTAAGGTTCAACAGGAAATGCTGAACTCTCTATTGTTCTCCATTGTAGTGTCATGACTTTGTTCAATGTACCTTTGAATTGTCTCACAAGCTTAATTTAGAGACATATATTTGAAAAACTAAAGAGCATCATAAAATAAGTTTATTTTGAAGGAACTCTTGGGAAAAGTGTAACTCACTTCTTTTTTTAATGTTCATATGACACACAGAGAGCACACTAAATACAAGTACATAACATCCCATTGAATAAGAGTTGTTGCTTCATCAACAGTGTCTTCTAAATGAGGATGAGAAAGGGCTACACAAACAGTAGCTTAGGCTGGGGTTTTTAGAAACACTCAAGGCATTTAGGCTGCAAATTCCTATTTAAATTCAGTAGAAGTTGGGACTCTGATTCTCCTGAGCTCTATTAAAAATCTCCCCTCCCCCTTGATTCACGAATGTGGTTGCTCCATTAGTTTGATTTTGATTAATTAGCAGTGCTTTTAGGTTTTCCTTGCATGAATTTATCAAATGTTACCAAACTGAAATACATTAGTTATTTCCTCTTTTAAGCATAAAGGAACTCGGCAGTATTTCAAAGTATTTGTAAATGATGGCTTAATAGCTCCTAATGCATCATGGCCCAGTTTTTACAAGTTGATTATGAATGCTCATGCAGTTTAGAAAATCAAATGGCAGTCCTTACAACCATGGCTCATGTTAACTGAATAGGTAAATTACACTCTTTATAGCAGGGTAATACATATGACAATAAAATGCTAACAATTTACCTCTCCACAGTTGGTGTCAATGTGACAACCTGTTCAATGGCTGGGGAGAAGTACGCGCAATAATACACGGTGTCAAGGAACACTCTCTGGTACAACTCAACAGCAGTGCATCAGCACAGGCTGCCTCCGATGGACAGTTTCTGCTAGTCAAGACACAACCTAGGGTTACTGATCAGGACGAAAAAAAGGCATGAAAATATTACCCTTCAGTAACTGGAGAAAATATGGTTACACGTAATCATATGGAAAGCAAAGCATGAAAAAAAAGGAAGACTGCAAATTTACTAGCAAATACCTAAGTAGATGTTAAACAAAATCCACCATGTTCCTCAAGACAACCACATTACAGAGGTCTGATCAAGATGGATCACGTTACACTTTGTAATTTAATATACTTCTCAAGGTTGCAGTACATTCTAGCAATGCGAAAACTAAGAGTCATCAAATAATAACCCAGCAGCTCTGGATGGAACATAAATATAACTAACACACCAAAAAGAAAACACATAATTTTCCATGTATAGTCAAATATGAGAGCGAGAACAACAGTAAACACAGACCCCATGGCCAGTAATTCAAATTCTACATTTTATTTTCTATAAACATTATAAGTAGGACAAATTCTGATTCTAATTCACAAATAAAAAATTCTGCCAAGAAGGGTTTACTGTTGGCATAAAATTGCCATTTTGTATGCCAGGCATTCAGTCTGCTCTTAAGATTGTGTTGCAACAGAATAGCTCTCATAGGTCCAAGACCCTTAGATATTTTCAGCAGTTATATGATTACCTGTGCTGCAAGTCCTACCACCGCAGGGTCAGAGGCTTTCAGATGAAGCTTCTGGAAGTTTTAGGTTCCTTCTAGAGTTGTACTTTTTACCTTTCAAGGGCATTCAGTTCATTGGAGTACTTCATATCTTCCACCTAAGCTTCAATTGAGTCATGCTAACGGGTTTTTTGCCTCATCAGTGAGGTACTATTACGCTGAGTGGCACCAAGATCAAGTAAATAGAAAACCACTTTTCCTTTATCTTAGTTCATTTCCTGGGCTGCAAATAAATTAGTGTGTGTGTAACTATTCAAAACAAATAACTTTCAGGCAGACTGGTACATCTTTCAATATCTCTGTTTCAACATTTCATTATGTTATATGAATGTCTGACACACCCATTAAACAAAACGTTATTAGCAAAAGCAGAAAATGGGAACACATTGCTTCTTTTTATTAATTATTCCTATGGCACTATTGGGGTAAGCAGTGTTCAGAAACAGAGAAAAATAAATTAATTAGTGCCCGTAAGTATCTTGCTTAAAACACTTCACAGGATTCCTGCCTTGGTTTTCTTTCACTGCCTGTAAGAAAAGTAAAAATTACCTTTTCCCATTCTGTCATTGAAATGGAGTATAAATTGGTATATATAGCAACTACTATTGAGAATATACTAAGAAAGTGAGTAAGCGGAAACTAATTACTCAAGTGAAACATGACAGTTCACAGTGGCCAGTGTTTTTTACTCTCTGCAAAAATGCCATGAGTTCTTTGGTATTCAGTTTGCAGATTACACAGCTTTTCAACAAGGTGCCTCTAACAACCTACGTTTTTAAATGTGATGCTCAGAAACTGTCTTAGATATGACTCAAAAGACAGAGTACTCTGAAGCATTGACTTGAATAAATGACTGAAAGGCTGCATGACTAGGCTCCAAAGGCAGGTTATAATCCATGTTTGTGCACATCTATGTATGTACATGTATGTGTGTATAAACATCTGTTGAAGCATGCAATGTGTATAAACATGTGGAAATATGCATCCTGAGACTAATAATTTTCTTTGTCCTAAACAGAATGAGAAAGGAGGGACACTGTTCAATATATGAAAAATCAGAGGTCTGTTTCTAGTGCCTAAAGTGCCCTAAAGCTCTGTAACCTGTGCCTAACCCATCAAGGGTGAAAGGGCTGTATGGGAGGTAGCCTGTCTTCTCCCCTTCCTTAACACCCTCCAAGGTGAGAACCTCGTATCCTCTTTGCACCCCCTGCAAATCTGAGAGCAAAGTTGTCTGCTGTTCCAAGTCATTCACATCTTTTCTGATACAGCTGCGATATTGTTCAGTATGCTTTGCAGCCTACACTGGTAGAGTTGGTTGAGAAAAAAATGTTTTTAATTTCTCAAGACTCTGAGATTTTTAAATGGCATTGTAAGCAAACTCTGGTTTGGGAATCAGGAAATATCTGTATTTTATAAGAAGATACAGTCACTTTCCTTATTGCAGACACTCTGAGAGAAGTGTTTAGTGCTTTATTATCAGGAAATTCAAATGTTTTTAAAACTGTTTTACAAGTATCTGTTTTTCAGGAACATGATATCACTACAGTCTCTAAGTGGAAGTGCTAAAACCAGTCACATCTCTGAAACGATCTTCCAGTGCATAATGTTCTACCTTTTCAATGTGTTAGATCACTGTCATCTCTCAGAACCTGATATGATGTGTGTCTTGATAAGATTTGCCAAAATAGATCCCTGATAATTCACAATTCAGTGATGAGGTTTCTGATGTCCAAAATGTCACTAAAAGCTCACATGAAAGTATCTGATGTGCTTTAAATGTGTGTGGGTGTTCTTAGGTTACTTAAGTTTGCAGCTACAATGCAGTTTTCTAATGCGTCTGTTTAAAGTATTACTGTCTTAAGTTTTTTAAGTCTTTTTGAGCAGCAGTGAAGGAGAACCTCTTGTGAACCATTCTTGCCCCAAGAGGACAGCTTCAGTCTTAATTGTTCTTTTATTTGAGGCTAATATAGCATTCTTATCTGTTTAAAACTTGGGAATAGAGAAATTGAAGTGTCTGGTAAAACTCTTCCCTGATTCCAGTCCACCATAAACTTTTGAAAGCAGAGAACAATGTTAAAAAGCCTGATAACAAATAGTCTTCAAACCTGAAACTTAATGCATTAAAACCTTTAAAATTTATAGAAAGAAAAAAAAAAAGTGAGTTTAATAACTGTCTTAGTGCCTTCACTTACTGAGACAACGTCTATGTGACATTTTAGGTGGAATGGAGGATGCTGAACAAACCAAGAGTAAGGATCAGTATTTTAATTCACATAGGACATTTATATGGTAGGTGAGATAAAGAGATGGAAATTTCCCTTTTCCTCTCATAGGATCCAACTCAAAAGGGGTTGGAGTGTAGGTAATTCATGCTAGTGTCATGGATAATCTTAAAAAATGCCCAACAATTTTAACTGCTGCCTCTGCCTGTCTTCTATCCTCGGCTATTCATCACAGCATTTTAACAAATTTCAGTTCAGTTTTTCATATGTTAAACCATTTTTACATTTTGTCATCTAAAATCAGTTCTGAATACATGAAATTTCTGTTTCAAAAACTCTAGCAAATGTTTCTGATTTTCTAGGAAATGGGGCTTTTCCAGTGGTATTTATTCATCTCACAGCTTCTGTGAAATTGTTGGGTCTTGCGGTGTTTCCTCATCAAGCTTAAAGACCAGGCATTCTGCTTTCTCTGGGGGTGTTATATGTGTGTTTGTATGCACAAGAGAAATAAAAATCTGTTACTAATGACAAAAATTTCCCATTAAAAGCCCACCTTAATGACTAGTATCTGGTACTGATGACTGTGTATAAATACATGGAGTGGTGTTTCATTTCCCTTCCAAGGGAAGTTTACACCTAAGTCTCAAGTACCATCTCTCCATGTGTACTTTTAGTATGATATCTGGGGTTTTTTAAATATTATTCTTATTTTCTTTTGTTTATATTTTAGTCCAAATACATAAAGTCGTTACTGGCTGTACATTCCTGTAGATTTCTTCCTCTTTCTGAGTTTGCAAGCAACATTTGCCTTCCAAAGTTCCTGCAAGGGAAACTGATAGCTCAGTATCAAAGCCCCTGACTTTATGGTTGTTGCTTATAGTATTATTAATATCCCTGAGTATTTCTCAGTAAAGATAAATAGGTTGCATGCTAATGCATCCTCGCGTAACTCTTCTGCCCTCTCCTGCAGAGTTCAGGGAAAAATGTCTGTCTAGCCTAGCACAGGTTTCAAACTTTGCAGTCAGGATTCCAGGAAACTCTGCACTGGGACTTGCAAGATGCTTGACCCCTGCAGGGCTCTTTTAGGCTGGGGAAGAGAGAAGATTAACTGCTTTTCCACCCTTTCTGCCCCCAGATGCACTCATTGGACCTAAAGGGCTCGCTGCAGACTTGCTAAGCAGACCCTCACATCCCTGCTTGCCAGCTGCTGCTAAATTGCTGGCCTACTGCAGTAGGACCTTGTTAAGGACAATGAACTGGCTGCAGGAGTCATCTGATCATAATGGAAGTCATAAGGAAGGAAGCGAACAAAGGAAGAAAACGAGAGAGGGAAAAACATGTTGGTGCCATAGTACTTTGATGAGCCCAACCAAGAAATATGTCCTGTGATCACTGTGCTAATGAAGCTCAGCATTACAGAAGCTAACAGATGGTCACTGTACATTCACTGACCGATTTATACCATGGAGAACAGTGAAGCTACAGGACTGGGATGGTTAGTACATAAAAATTTTAAAAATGAGAGTAACTTGAAAATATTGAGAGGCTCAAACATTGTTTTTCATGAGCTCAATCCAGGAGAAAATATATGCAGTAGTTTTGTTATTTCTGTCTCTATGTGTGTGCATGTGTTTGTACATTTGGATATATGTAGTAGCTTCTGTCTTTCTGAAGCACAAAATGCTTTCTTAGCAGTAGTGACACTGCAGATAATGATCTCACTTCTCTTATGTATACTTCTGTTCAAATTGGATTGAATTTCAAAGTACATTTTGAACCACAATTTGAACAGTATTTGCACGCTACCAGTTTATGCTTGTATAAGCATTTGGAATAGGGACAGTAGGTATATCCCAGCCAGTGCACACCACTTCACACATCAAGGTCCAAAAAAGATGTTTAAAATGTGATGATTTGGTTTTTGTGGTTTTCGGTGCCCATGATTTTTGGTTTTCCAAGGCATTTCAGGCAATGTTGTTCCCTCTCTGCATCTTTTGTATTATGCAATAGAATATAATAATAGACAGATAAAGAGGTGTTTGAAACAATTCTTTTTGTCATAGGTCCTTCCCACATGATCTGTAAAATATGGGGGGACTGGTCAGAATCCTGAGAAATGCTCAGCTCTTTGGGCTGGACTTTTGCATATGCTTTAGGTAAAGGTTTATAAGGTCTCCTCATTTGATGGTTAAAAGAGTGCATATTGAGTGAAGGAGGGGGCAAAAAAGGGCTCTGAGCCACAGAATACTTCTGCTTTCCAGAACTCTGTTGTGAATGAGTCTCCTAACAACAGTGGTGTAATTGTGACTGCAGTGATAGGGGAAAATGATCTCTTCAGTGTTGTTTTAACTCAGTTCCTCCATACCTAGCCTGCTGGGTTTTCTTCGCCTTATGCCTCAGAGAAGCACAGGATTTGCAAATTTTGCTCCTGAGTTTATCCCTGGAATTTAATTGAACCTTTCACTTTCATCGTAACAAAGATATTTGCTATACCTTAATCCAAAATCCATACGCTAAAGACTCAGTAAACTACCTTTTTTTCCTTGGATATTCAGAAGGATTTTATATCTTTGTGTGAATAATATCTCTCTGCAAAGTGGATAATAGTTTCATCTGCTTTTATATTAGCAGTAATAATAGTGTCTCAAAAGAAACCATTTTTGGCAATACACTTGAGAGGTTTACAGCAGTCATAGCTTTTGAGATCTCAATTTAACACATTTAAGCCCACACTTAGAGGAAATGATCTAAAGCAGCAACACTGGAGCAAAAGTGCCAGTGGGCCTTTTAAACTGTGACCCACATGGCTTCCTGAAGGATGTCCAATATTTGCAAGCTGTTTAGGTACTGTCTTGGAACCATTTGATATACAAAAGTCTTTAGTTTTGGGCCAGCCCTATGCTATGGTACTTTGACCATCACAAGAGAAGCAAGAGATGACTTACAGCCCTGAAGGAAAGTACACATAGATGCACACAGCTTCTTTGTTCAAAGACCACACCAGAGTCTGCTCCTAATACTGTACAGTTTTACCTCACAAAAACTTCAGTATCAGATGACCAAACAGAGCTTTTAAACTGGAATCTTGTGAGATTTCCATTCCTTTGCCCTCTGGCTTTACTGTCCCTTCCCTTTTGTCACTCCTCTGCCCCAGCTCTTCATTTTGACCATGTCACAAGTCTCAGGAGGTTCTGTGGCTACATTTCCTGTGGGACTTAACAGACTGAAAGCCCAATAAATAACCTGATCTCTTTGGTAATACACTGAATACTGAAGTAAAATATTGTATATCTGTCAAGACAGACAGATATGATAAGAAACTAGATCTGTGTACATGCTTGAACGTATATACGCAGAAAATCATAATGTAGCTAAAGACTGAAGAGCCTGGAGATTGAAGAATAAGTGGAAAGTGATTAAATGGTAAGTGATATCTTAAAAGCATATGAGAAATTTTAAAAGGATCCATGCAGAAAACAAAGAACTATTAGTTAAAAAAGGTAAATTGCAGATAGTACTACTCTAATATCAGTCCCACAATAGCCATCAGAGAAGAACCAGTAATGTAATTTCTTTTAAGTGGGTGCTATTCTAGTCACACTTATCATCTGCAGAGAAATATTTCTAATATCTATATCAGATGATAAAACTATTTTCATTTATTATTGTACTAGATTTTTCCCCGAGATTCCTACTATCTTTAATTCTTTCTGCATGTCCTTTTTTTTTGCTTCTGTAACATACATTGATCTTGTAAAGGTTCCTCATTTTTTATCTTATTTATATGACTCAAGAGTTAATAGAAATTTAAGAAACAGGAATTATTGTCTTGCTTTAAAAATGAGGTAAACCTTTCAGAATTTCAGCTTATATGTGAATACATATAAATGCACTGTATGTGATGTATATTTATAATGTATAATTTAGATGTATATGCATTAAATGTTTTTAGTCATTTCTGTGGTAGTCAATACTCCCTCTCTCACAAAATTTTAACAGAACTATCTGTTTTCCTTGTTTCTAAATGAAAACTAAAACATAAATAATTTTCAGAATGGGCTTCCTCAGAGTTAATGAGTGATGGACCGTGGTGAAATAATGCAATAAATGCAATTACGTGGCCTTTGGGGAATAAAGCAGGTTTTTTTTTCCATTTTGTACATTAGAACCACTTTGTAGACCAGGCTTCATCTTCATTCACAGTGGTGTTTAACCCCACTGTCTGATTATTATGCTTCTGATATAAATATACCAAATGTTAGCAGCATTGGAGAAGACATAAATGAAACCCAACATTAGTCCTGTGATTGATTGTATAAAAAGTTTGCTGTGTAGCCTGCTGAGAGGAGTTACTTCTATTTTCTAGTCTGTAATTAGAGAATAAGATGCACTATGTTTGAAGGCCTTAAAAGATTATTTTATAATGACACTAACGAGCTACAAAAAAAAATTATTTTATCTGAATGAAGTTAGGGACAATTTGACTGTGATCTATGAATACCTGTGTAAGGAAGATATCTCTGGTTATAGAAGGTTTTATAATCTGGTAGAATAAAGTGTAATGAGATTCTGTATTTGAAAAATCAAAGCTACACCCATTCAGACAAATATTACAAGAATAAAATTAATTTGCATTGGAATAACTAAGCTAGAGATCTCTTTGATTCTTTATCACTGCATAGGATACATGTTTTGCACTGAAAAAAAGTGATAACAGCACTTACTTCGCAATGGGTTTATTTTATGGTCTTATGCCAATCTTCACGAAACAAGCCTTTTCCTTCTTGCAGTAAAGCAGTTGGGCTCACTGAGGCAGAAGAACAAAATAGTCAACCATACTTTTCACCAAAGAGATCTGGCATTTTGTGTTTATTTGAAAGGAGGATACTGACATTATCTTCTCATAGCTAGGTCTTCCCTGTTACTTAATGTATGATTGCAAGTATAGGAGAGTCAGCTAGAAAACTCTTACACTGATATTTCTACTTAATTTTGAATTGGTTGTTAATATGAATCACTGCTCTTTTTAAACTAACTACAAGCTTTAATACTCGAGATCTCTTTCTATAGGATGTACAAAGAGATATCAATTTCTGATTTAGTTTCTCTTCTTCAGGAAAAAAATCACAAATTAAATTACTTATTTAAAAAATATGCAATTCTTGTACTGTGATTACATCCATATTAAAAAAAAAAATAAATAGAATGATCCTTTGTCATGACAATCTATGTATTTCATCGCCATAAATCAGTCAAACTTTTTTCTCACTTCTCACCTCCCTTTTCAGCTTTAGGTCTGTATTTTTTAATTAGTCTTGTAAAAATTTTCAGAAGGTAGTTGTAACACATTTTATATTAGCTAAGCTACAAAGAGAAAACAAATGGGATAATTTTAAAAAAAATAGAAACCAATCAGTAATGCAAATTGAAATTCTTTTTCTAACAAATGTAATTAAAGTATCCCGTTTTTAGACACAAACATCTATTTTGAGGTAATTCTAAAAAAAAAAGTATTAAGGTAGGATGCTTTGCTCTGGAAACTTGATATTACTACATTTTAGCTCATGAGTACCAATTCATTATACAAGTTGTTAGAACATTACTCCTTTTTACCTTTCTTCGCATATATTGGTGAGTTACTTTTTGGATTAAAAAATCAAGACAAAAATAAGTTAAGCTGCAGTAGAGCCAGCAGAAAGAGTGCATTGTCAACCAACAGCACACATTGCAGAATCACAGAATCACGGAATTACAGCAGTTGGAACAGATCTCAGGAAATCACCTCGTCCAACACCCCTGCTAAAACAGGTTCCCCTAGAGCAGGTTGCACAGGAGCATGTCCAGGCAGCTTTTGAGTACCTTCAGGGAAGGAGACTCCAGAACCTCCCTGGGCAGCCTGTGACATTGTCAAACAACAGTCTGTCTATAAGGTCAGCCTGGGTGCTGGTACTAAGGCAGGCAATTTTTGTGTTCTTTTAAAAAATAATTTTGTTTGCCATACACATTTAAGGCATATACAACAGCTTTACTGATGACCCCTTGAGCTGGGGATAGTACTGTCCTGAATATCATGTTACAGCAAAAGGAACTTTTCCTGACACACTTTACTGCTATCTATTCTATTAGTTAAAAGAGCGGTGGGAAAATTTAGCGCAGAGATGCTGAGTAAGCCTACTTGGATAAGGCCAGAAAGAGTGCAAACTGGAAGACTACCAAGATCATTCTGAATGCTAGAGATATCTTGCACGTGCAAGAGTAGCAGATACGCTGAAATGGATCCATTTAGGTATGGTGGGATCTGTCCAAGATGGATGTCAGCATTCGGTTGACACAGGGGTTCACCTGGGAAGGAAGCAAACACTGATAAGTGTAAGAAAGACACACAGTGGAGTTGATTGCTTGTGATCCTGGTGGGATGTGCTGACAAAGATGACAGCTAAGAGACGGAAGAAATTTTGTTTATTGCCTCCTTATTCCTGGGCACTAAGAGGAATTCTGAAGAGGTGCCTCATCATGTCATCCATGTATTCAACCTGGCTGGGAAAGTTCATGATGCAGGGGTGACATGAGTTGTAGGGGTGGACCAGACTCGCAACTTTCATTTGATTCCTCTTAAGGCACGCTACGTTTCCAACATAAAAATGGGTGGAGTAGGCCTATAGGCTACTCAACTGTGCTAGTAAATTAAGCAGTTCCCAGAATATTAGTGAGAAGCTGTTCCCAGCTCTCCAAATTCTAACCTAGGAAAATGGTTCTTGTCAGGCTGTGCTTTCTCAAGGACTACATGAGTGTCACAAAAAAGCTGGACTTTCCATGGGCAGCCTGGGGACAGTCAACCTAGTGTGGAGGACAGCAGCATTCGAACAACGGGTTTATTAGCATGGATATAGTTATAGTGCCCCTGCGCCTTTTTCACCTCTCCTACCCTGCTGAGTCTCTGACACAGCATTTTATCCTTATGTGCTGACAAGAGACATAAAATATCAGTCTGAAATTCCATCTACACCTTAATATTTTATCCATTACAGAAAGCATACTTATTTCAGTTTCCTTTTTTAGATTTATTAAAGGAAAGCAGGTCTTGTGAATAATCTCTTTAACACATCAGTTATTCACAGCTGGAAGAGAAAGTTTTCTGGATATTACTTAGTATATATGGGATAATAACCTAAGCAGCATTTCATGTTTTCAATGCAGGACCCTGGGAACCTGAGACACAGATGAGGGTTCCCTAAAGAAGATAGAAAGGATTCTAATGAAGAGAAGAATCTTGAACAATTTCTGCAGTTCTTGGAAACAGTGTGGCATGCACATTGATTAGGTATATTAAAGATATCCCTAAATAATTCCTGTTTAGTACTTGGAATTTTGCCATCCCATGACTCCTATGTGGCTCACATGGTAATTGGCAATTATTTTCGGAACTCCAACATTACACTTAATTACGAAAAAAACCCCAAACCATGAAACCAAAACAAAAAATCCCAGCCACCACAAAACCAAAAACCCCAAACCAACCAACCAACCAACCAAAACAAAAAACTTTTACTAGACCACTTAATGTTATCTATAAAATATTCCACTCTGGAGCTGCTCCTCACGTATAATCTTAAGAGATCTACCAAGACAGTGGTTATGCGTTGGGTGGTGAAACACTTAGGCAGGTGTCCTGTTCACTCAGATTGAACAAGGTCTGGCATAAATCATGGCTCCAAACTGAAGGAGCAAGGTCCTACAGTTCCAAGCTGATAATGATCCCTGCTGCCTCAAAAGGGAAAAAAACCAAACAACCCTAATGTGTAAGCATAGTAACAAATCATCATTGGACCCCCGACACCTCCTGTTTCGTGGTTGCTATAAAAATTACAGTGCCTGTTGCGCGTTGAGCTTGCCCTCAAGTCTGGGCAGATGAAATTGACCTTGGATAGAAGAAACAATTGTCACATTCTCTAAGCAAATAAAAGAAGGACAAAATTAGAAGGCTCATGTGAATAGACTTGCTTCATTATAGAGAAAATTCAATGTCAATTCATGTTACAAGTATATCAGAAGTGAACTGATGAAAACTGTCTTCACCTAATAATTCACCTAATGTTAGCTTTTCTGTAGTCCTCGTATTCAGTACAATGTATAACCCAAAACCGCTGTCCATCTAAGGAAACTAGGAAAACAATGTGATTCATAGCACGCAGAACATAATGTGTTTTGTCATTGCTTAGTTGATGTTCTGATATTTGAGGTTTGCTTAGAAAGATGACCAGCTAATTACCAGCAGCCTTTTCAAACACAGGTGTTCAAGATCTTGAAGCCAGTTGTGTTCTTAAAAAATTACTTGAGTGTCTAGAGTAATGACATAAAAATTCATTCCTTTGAAAGAATTTGATTTTGTGCTAGCTAGTATTCAGGCAATTCAGCTGCATTTATTCAGAAAGGTTTAAAAGAAGGTGGAGGGGATGATTCATAAAGGATTTGCTTTGCCTTTCTAATTGAAAATTTCAATGTAGTTAATACCTTTCACTTCTGCTTGTCCACTCTAATCTTATTTATTGTGCCTCTGACACCTTCTATTATCCTTCCCCTGACTCGTTATGTTAGATGAAACATTTCTACTGCTTTAACAGTGAAAATGATATTATTTCTGTGCTATCAGTGGCAACTTCCTGTGCCTTTATATATACAAATTAAAGACTGGATTATCATTAATTATGCACTACAATTTTTCCTGGCAACAGTCTGAAAGTGACAAAACATTTGCTTTTGTCATAGTTCTATTAAGAGAACCCAAATTGAGCTGCTGAAATTTATGACACTTTACTGTGTTTTTAATTTGCATCACAGGGTCAGGATCATGACAGTGATTTTATTTTATTTTGCACTGTATTTTCAGTGATCCTTGTAAGGATGTTAATTAAATTGTTTGAACTAAACTGTTTTTATCATTCCAACAACCTATATTTACTGCTTATTAAGGAGAAATTTCTTGTTAACATTACTTAATTTTCTAACAGTTAAGTTTAATAACGGCAAAAGCCTCTGCACTAGGAAAGATGTCTGCTTTAACTAGAATGGAAATGAGTCATTTTTCCCTTGGAAGAGAAAATGACATTTACAGTACAACTAAAGTGTAGATAGGGGAAATGGCTAATTGTATTGAATTTATATGGATATAGGTTCTGGACATCTAAAATACTTTTCCATTTATCAGGAACATGACTGAGGATTTTCCATCCCAAATGGCAGCTGTCAGAAATTCTGTCCCTGCTCTGGGAAAATCAGATTAAACTATAATAAACAACCAACAAGTACAAACCTATGAAAGAAACAGATTAGCTTCTTATTTCAAGAATATGACTGCACTCGTGTAAAGCTTCATTCATGTAGATTGGATCCCATTTCAGTGCCACACACAGGTAAGAAGGGACACCCTTATTCTCAAACTTTGTGGAAGCTGGACCATTTTGAATGGGGATTAGCAAAATCTCCTACAGTATTGTGGATAAAGGGAGATGAAGTGCAGACAGTGCTTCACCCCTCAGGCAGTCTGGGAGGGGTAGCCACTGTTCCTCACAGCATGTGGATTCCCCTGCTCCCTCTACATAAATATTTTTAGAAGGAGAGAAGCAAAATCAAGGGCATTTTTAACCTGTTCCCGATATTAATTTCTACGCTAGCCCAAGTTTTGCAGAGGACTCGGGTGAATTGACAAATGCTAGGCTTGGAAGTGTTTGAATTATTTATAGAGACATTATACATTGTGTAGCTGTATTAATACATATATATAATCAACACAATTAATGATGTGACTATATACATATATAATTAGGTTTAACTATAGCTCTATTATTAGGCATGTATTAATATAATTATGCAAACAATGAAAATGTATATAGTATTTTGGCCTGTAATGCCCTACAAAAGTATCAGAAATTCTCAGACTTCCTATATTTATATATGACTGCATGTAAAACAAGTTCATAATTCTCATTCAGAAAAATTCCAAATTCCAGCAGAAACAAATAACTTTTTCTGAGGAAAATATCTCTAATGACTTACTTGAAGGTCAAGCATGCAAGTCAAGTTTTTATTCAAAATAACAGAAATACTGCAGGCCCTTCTTCCTGACCTGTGACTGGTCATCAGCTCCAGTGGCTGTAATGCTTTCTCCATAATTAGATGGACAAGAGGAGTTAATTAAGAATAAATTGAGAAAAGTACATAATATTAAAAAACAAGAAGGTGAGATACATAAGACCTGAGATAGAATATTTGTGTTCATGTTTGCTCAACAAGAATCAGAGCTAACACAACCTGCATAATGTAAAGAGGAAAACAACATTAAATCATGTTAAAATTTTCCTTTTTCCTTATGTGGTACTCACAAGTGTCAGAATAAAACATATGTAATATATTTTTAATTTAGTATTAAAAAAAATCAATAAGCATCTCTGGATCATCTGACCTCTCACCTTGGACTCTTATTTCTGAATACTGACAAAATTAATGAAAATACCTCTGGTTGGCCAATACTAATTGTCCTTAATAACCATAATGGCTAGGGCTACAGATCATATGCAGTAGTAGGAGCCATCCAAGATCTACATGTATGTTTAGAAAATCCTTTATACTCTCCATACTCCCTAGGATCTTAATTTTATATTTTCAATTTGTACTTCCAAGTTATTCTTTCATTTTACCTTTCAGCACTTGATGCTAGCAATAGAATAATACATTAAAAAACGGCGTAAGGGTTTCATGAAGTGGTCAGATGCTAGTCAATGGTCTTTGGCACTGAACACTCTTTTTTCCACTGAGCTACAAAATTCTACCTAGGTTCTGTTTATAGAAATGTGATGCACTTTCTTTTTTTTTTTTTTTTTCCCACAGCAATAGTAATTTTACTTTGATCTCATAGCAGCCAAACTATTAAATGTAAGCATGCTCATAAGCAAGGTACAAGGCAGGCACAGCATAGAAGGTCATAACCCAGATTTTTTTTTTTAAATAACTATTACAATGAGGAACAGAGTATAGCCACAAAACGAATAGTTATAATTTATGCCTGACTTACTTCAGCAGAATATAGTTTATTTATAAACTGCTTATGGCAAACTCTGTATGCCCCTGTTCTATGCATGTGTTGAACTGTCTTCTGGTAAATTATTTAAATTACACCTAGCAGTAATTCCTGAGGACTTTCATACTTCATTTTCTCTATTAATGTAACAGGGAAAAGCTGCTTTGCAAGGATTGCTCTAAATTCCCAGAGTGTGAGTTCTAAACTCTGTATGTGTTGCATTATGCCTGTCAAAAAACTTGTCTTCTCCTGAAATTTATTACTGAAGTCTCTCCACTAGAACTACTCATTGAAGCCTTACAGAAAGCTCATACATGATTTAAGAAGCTAACAGCACTGAAAGAAATAGGTCAGGTAAAAAAACCCCTGAATTTAAGCTACCTTCACTTATTACTTATGCAAGATTATGCATAATTTAGCACACTGCTGAATATGCAAGGGCAGAATAATTGTTTACCAAAATATTTACTCTGTGTTCGTACCTGTGTTTTAGTGAGATAAGGTGATTTCTCAGCCCTTGCTAATCATTTTAGAATTAGAAAAGGATTAAATAAGTTTTTGATTATGCTGATAACTGCATGACATTATATGTAAACAGAACTCATGTTTAACAACCTTTTTCAAAGAGGATACTTCGTACATTAGATGTATCAGGTTGTTGAGAGTAGGAAGTTTAACCTTTTTAAGAGGACTTCTTCCCTATTGTATTGCCCATTAACCCTTCCCAAGCACTGGTGTGAAGGAATATGACAAGGAAGCACCCAAAACCGTGACAGCTCTCCCAATTTTCTGAAAAACACATGGAGATTCAAGAAAATTTGGTGGGGAGAGAGTTTTCAAAACTTCAGCATACAGAACAGTGTAGATTTTACACTACCTGACATATAAGTGTCAGAAGAGCCCTTGAAAAGTAACCTGTTCTTTTTCTTTAAAAAAATAAAATGATACTTTTAGCTTTATGCTTCAGAAAAAAGTATATTCTTCTAAAATAATGTACAGTATGTGAATATGGATAATCATGACAAAAGTGATAGCTTATTAAAGTCTCTACAGAACTTCCCTTCATGTGAAAGTAAGATTAGAAAGGATAGATGCTCACGTTAAAATAATTATTTTATGGATAATGTACATTGCAAATGTAACAGCTTTGTAGTTTTGAAGTCAAGGAAACAGCCTATTAATCCCGTTCGCACATGCAATCCTCCATAATTACTTTTCTAACAACACACATTTTTATACATAACATCTTTAAATTGAACCTCAAATAGGATTCTCTCATCTACCAAACTCATGACACTTGGAGTACAGCTTTGAAAACTGACACCCTTTCTGTGATCAGAAAGCAAAATGATACAACACTCAGCAAACAGTTGGAAGGAATGTCAATAAAGAGGATTTCCATTCAAAAAGGATCCCCTTATAGGATATATTTTCTACTACTACTGCAAGAAAACATTGCTGTTCATAGGAGAATGAAATAACTAGGTCCACTCCTTGTATTTCTGTGTAGGCATAGCTTTATTTTAAAATTTACTTGAAAATCTTAAGGCAAACCATAGGATTTATCACTTCAAACAATCATTTTATAATATTGTTCCAAAAAGGGATATGAGACTTTTTCTTTAATCTTTGTTTTCTAGTTAAAACCTTCAAAATGACTAATTTGTTCCAAATACAAGGCTAAAAAAGAAGCCCCTTTCTGGATTAAAACATCAGAAAAAATGTCTAAGCCAAATAAATATTATAGCAAAAGCGAATAAGCATATTCACTTCATGCATGTCTACAGTCAGGAATCATACTTCTGTTATGGCCCTTTAAATTCTTCATTGATGAATCACATATATAGGATAAAACTCATTACTACACTACCACTGCCAGTATTTAAAATTAAAATCTATGCAGAACTATCAGTCCAATTAGGAAAGTTCATTTTGCCTTTTTGGCTAGAAAGAAGACTGTTACCATAATAGTGTCTTAAAGACAGACCTGATTAAGGCAAGAAATTTTGTATGTTAGAGATTGAAACAAATGTATATTTTGAGACTGAAAGTCAGCAGAAGAAACAGAGCCTTAAAAGAACAAAAGCCCGTCTTTGAGCCATAGCGGATATAAATAACTTAGGTAAGAGTCAAAATCCACCTTGCCTACTGAGAGTCCAGCAATAATTCTCTTTCTCCTACAAATGATATTATTTTTGTTATGTCTTATCTTGAAATATGGTGGAAAGACTGTCTTCATACTTAACTCTGGGATGTCTGGCAAAGAATGAAAGTAAAAACTCCCTCATTGTCTCACCTAAAAAATAATTCCATTGCTAATAACTTTGATAATTCAGCCCAAATGCAAACATCTAAAACACATTTATAGCTTCCTCTCCTATAATCTTCACAGACAGATTTACTCCGTTCTGTCATTCAGCTTTTCTTTTCTCAGATGCACACAAGATCTACCCGTAACATTTGTTTAGGTCACAAGACACCCCTAAGCTTTATAACTTCATTCAGCTTTCAAGTAACGGTTGGAAATACATCTATCCAATGTGCTTTACCAGCTGTTGTAAAATGGAAATTCATACATTTAAAGAGATTCTGAACGGAACAACCATAATTATCAGCAACAAAAAACTGTCATTGGCATAATGTCAGGGCTTCTTCTGAGGACTGGTCATTCAAGTACTGCCTATCATCACGTGAACACTCCTTGAAGGAACAGAGCTGAAGTTCTTCATATCTCTCAGTATGAAATCAAGAAACCTGAATTAGTATTTGGACTTTATCATATGCGAAGCCTTCTAATGACCAACAATGTTTGTATGTTATGAAGTTCTTTCTTTCTCTGTTACCCAGCTGAGAGGCTGAGAAGTCATCTTAGAGTCTTTCAAAGTAGACAAAATCAACTTAATTTTAATAGTGTATCTTGTGTAGGAGCGTGTGGGGGAAATAATATTAATAAAAACTGAAACACTGTGGCATAATAGGGATTCAGTTGGTGCAAAACTGCATAAGCACTTTCCCTCATGGCTTGTGTCAGTTCTGGTCTGCTGGATGAAAAGTGGGAGAACAAAATTTACAGCAGCCTGGGAGAAACAGAGTGATGGTGGTTACTTTTCTTATAGTGCACAACTAGTAAACAGGGCATCTGCTCGTCTGCCTCTTCCACCCCAATTCCAGAAGTGAACTAAAGGCTTTAAGACATCCTTTACCTTGTCTATAGATGCTTGGATCTTCACCTTCAAGGCTGGAAGAACAAGAGTTATCTTACAGATCTAGTTTAATTGCAGGAGGAACCGAGCTTTCCCATTCCTGAGAAAGATTTTGCTGTGACAGACTAAGTATGATCGATGTGTGTCCAAAATAGACCAACAAAGCTAGTGAAGAGTCTGGAGCACAAGTTTTATGAAGAGGGGCTGAGTGAGCTGAGGTTGTTTAGTCTGGAGTAAAGGAAGCTGAGGGAAGATTTTACAGTTCTCTATAAATACCTGAAAGGAGGATGTAGCAAGGTGTCTGTCTCTTTTCCCAAATAGCAAGGGATGGGATGAGACAAAATAGCCTCAAGGTGTACCAAGTGAGGTTTTTAACCTGATATTAGGAACATTTTATTCAATGAAAATGTTTTCAAGCATTGAAACAGGCTGCCCAGGGAAGTGGTGGAGTCATAATCCCTGGAGGTCTTTAAAAATGCATAGATGTGGCACTCAGGGATGAACTTGACAGTGGTGAACTTGGCAATGTGAGGTTAAGGTTTTGACTCGATGACCTTGAAGATCTTTTCCAACTTAAATGGTTCTAAAGGGTTCTGGGAAAGCTAGGGGAGAAAAGTGAGGCTTAGATCTTGTTTTATGGGTGCACATTCTCTGTAATTCTCAAGTAATTTTAAGAGTTCCTGAGACAGTTTAAGTTCTCCTGCACACACAACAGTCCATTAGAAAAGATATTTCACCCCTTACTCCTGCATTTGCAGGAGTATGTATAGAGTATGTACTTACTCCAACCCTTACCTTTGCAGTCAGAGCTCTTGAGTACTGCACACAAACACAAGAATGTACATCCCAGTTGCAATCTTGCCTGAACATTTTGGGTTTGATTGGCATTCTATTAATTTAAATATGTCTTGAGGAGTTATTATATTATTATTTAGAGACCCACACTGTTCCTCATTTTTAACATTCTCTGGAGTAGATCAAAGTGTTTAAAACACAGGGTACTGGGTAAATATGCAGAGTCCTACTTAAAAGAATAGTTAATGGAATGTATTGCAATGACCCATCATTACACAAGTTTGAGTTTAAGAATCCCCGGGAATATGTTGAAGTAACTATGTAGTCTCTGTGCAATGTTACCAAAGTCCTCCTGGAGTAGTGATTCCACCAGGCAACAATTTTCGGGAAAGATATATGCAACTCTATCACTATTTTTTTATTTAATTTTGTATATAAAAAGATGAAGGTTACCAGAACAAATATACAATAAATAAAAGGCTGGGTTATTTATCACTGGCAGTCTGTAAGCAGTAGACTCTGCTATTCCCCCTTTCCCTGAAATAGTGAGTACTTAATGAAACTGTATCTTCCATAGGGATATAGTTGCTGGGGGAAAAATAGAGGCCCTTTTCCAGCACTTATTTAGGAGAGAAAAAGTGGTGCTTGGAAACCACAGTTTGCATGTTGCCTGCATACTGTTCAGCTTTGCTTCATTATATTGTAAATCATAAAAATCACAATAGTTCCTCCTGATTGGGAGGATTGCCTGCTATATAAAAGGACTCATACATCAAAGTAGGCTGATCTCTTGGGAATAACTGTTTTTCTGGATAAATCCACTTAGAAAGGAGGGAGAAAAATGCTTTATTTAAAATACCAGTAATTAAACATATTTACACCTTAATTCTCAAGGAAGATGGAATACGATCATTATAAAGAAGCACTTAATTTTGTCTTTTAAACAGTGTTATATCCTAAAAGGAATTGCCTCATAATATAGAGATATTACATTAAATTACTGCTGACCCCATGGTGCTAAAGAGGGCCATATTATCTTCTACAGTATAGTGATGTTTGAATTTTCAAGTCAGATTTCACTAGTGGTCCCCTCAGCTTTTCACACTTAGGTCACCAGTTCAATCCTGATCAGAGGCTGTTCAATGACATGGCTTAAATACAAGAGGAGTCTAGTGCATAAAGTATATTGATGGTATAGTACTATTTGTGCGCGCAGTTCTTTTTCCATGCTACTTCGTTTCTTCAGTTCATCTGATTATGTTAAAGTTTATTCTTTTCTTACAAAGCCAATTCTAGCATGATATTAACCTACAACTCTGTATTGATTGTGATGGAAGGAGAACAAGGAGAAAGGATGAGGAAAAGGAGACTTTATGTTTATTATGAAATTATATTTTGTGATTGTTTTCTTTTTTTTTGTAGATGTAGCATTATTTTTTTACATAGCATAAATCCTTATGCTTAAGGAAGTAATTTTTGTAACATCAGATTTGGAGAAAATATGGATGAATCACAGCAAATTTGGATACAGTCATGGATTTTATGAAAATGAGTGACTTTCATAATTTTTGTTCCTCATGAAAAATTCATATACCAGTCATATTAATTCTGCTTCATCTACCTTTTGCTTCCATATATTTAGCATATTTATATATTGATGGTAGTCCTATATATTGAATTTCTGAGTTCTTGTAGAGCAAAAGACTATTGAAATTACCAAATAGAAAATTTCTTTTCCAGTTCCTTGAGATGGTAAAAAGATTTTCCATTATTTTCTGCTTCTTACAAATGCTTATTCACTAAAGTTGATACTGTTTAACAAGCAAGTCTTGTTAACTTCTGAGATTATTCTGTAACAGCTCATCAGCCACTGGAGGTTATTTTGGTAACTTAAATATGTTATAGCAAAAACAACAAGAAGACCTTGTTAACATGCCTGGATATAAATAAATGGGTAAGAAGTAAGATAAAATACTAGAAATATGTTACAATATGTATCACATTTTTACATAGTTAAAATTCTCAGGATGGAATTTGTACAGGTACATTGTATTTCACATATACCTGCATAACTGTCTAGTTTTCTTTTTTTCAACATGGATGATTTAATTTATAAAAGAAGATGTTCATACATTCTAAAATCTTCAAATTCTTATAACATGTAATACAACTGTACTTCTATCACTTCTATACTACAATTTGCAAATTAGCCAGATAAAAATGAATTATGATCTTCAAGACAACACTTAGGATTCCAGTATGCCCCAACTGCTCTTTCACTAGTCTACCCATCAGGATGGATAAAGATAAAAAAAATCAGAATGAAAGTGCATGATCATGAAGAAGTGGAAATGAAGGTTATTTACTACAACATACTTACTGAATTTAGATATGTATGTTATTTTTGTAGAGCCTCAGATGAAACAAAATTAGCTGATGAATTAGCTGCTTCTCTATCCTTACATTTGCAATTGATTTTTCAGAGGAGACTTTCATCATTTGTTGAGATCTCAACATACTTCACTCCTCTTATGTGTCAGCATCAGGCTTCTGATTATATTCTGTTCTTGGCTTGCTGTACACAGTCTGTTAGACCCTAACGTATATTTCTGCCAGGATCGATCTATCTATCTATCTATCTATCTATCTATCTATCTATCTATCTATCTATTTATTACTATGAGCCTTGTTTTCAATATGCAGCAACTTCTACAATGGAGAGTGTTTAACTGCATTCCCAAATTTTTTTTGGTTCTTCTGAAACTTATAAAGCAAGACAATATGTAGCAAATGTACCTGTTGTACCACAAATAATGGGAATCCTGCTTTATGTCACTGATTTACAGCTCCATTTTGAAGAATGCAGCAGTATTCTCCTTTTTAACTCCTTTTTTATGAAAAGAATATGGCACACAAATTACACTAAATCTGTCTGCAGTCTCCAATTTTCGGAAGTGCCATTTGCAGAAATCACTTAAGTAATTTTTGCCCTAGACATTAGTTGCCCTAGTCAGTTACCAAAGTTACCCAGCCCATCCAGGACCTAAACAATATGAGAACACCTGTGGTTGGTACATAGGTTTCTAAATATCCAATCTTATTGTGCCCACCTTCTCCCCATAACAAGAGAGTGAACACATAGAACAGACAAACCTCAACTGACACGACATGAGCTGATTGGAAACTCCTCCACCCTTAAACTGAGGTTATGTAGTTCATGGAGCCTCAGATTTGCAGCATCACAAGAATTACAGTTAATGCTGTGGGTCTCCAGTACTTTGGTTCTCCCATTTACTGTTTGGATACGTCTTTGTTCTCACAGATGTTGACGAAACATGGCCTCTTGTAAAAATTTGTTTTGCAATATCTTGGCAATGTGTAGCCAGGATGATTTGGGTTTACAAAAATAGTATGCTGAAAGTAAAACCTAGCTAACTAGATGCATTACAGTGTCAATTAAAGTACGTAGAGTGTTTTAGGTATTTGGAGGTCAAATCAAGAAAAGAGAATTTAGATCAGTTGGAATAAAATTTGGCAAAATTTTATCCAGGAAAAGAAATAATGCTTGTTCTTTCTGACTTGTTAGCATAGGATGCTAAGGACAGACTTTCATCCAGAATACATCTAATTTGCTCTCTGAAAAAAATACTTGCTGGGAAAACATGATTTCAGTGTGCCGTGCCTACTGAAAAAGCATGTAAGGGTGCTTACCTCCCCCGTGAGGGGTTACTTAGTGGTGGTATTGCACACAAGATGCACAGTCCGGAAGGAGTTGTGGTGATTGCCCCCACATCCTTGAACAAAAGTCCCTGAGCCACTCGTGAAATGTTACATTACAAACTTTCAGAAGATACAAATTATACAGCTGGCCAATTTGCAGTCCTCCCTTTCTCTTTGAAAGCAGACACATCTCGCATTAGCTAAGTCCCAAGAGAGTAAAAAAGCTTCATAATCAGATACAATACCGCCTACATTTCTTAGCCTCTTTTATCGTGTCTCACACCTTCTTGTGTGCCCGATGTATGCATTTCTGTTTCCTTCTTGTAAGGATGAGGACGAAGGGAACTGACTGACTTTCATTCTGTCTTCCCAGGCACCATTGATTGTCCAAAATCCAGAGACTACCTTGTCCAATAGTGATGGGCAAAATAAAAACATCCTAGACTTCTGTAATTTTAAGCGTGACCTTGAGCTCTTTACTGGAATAAATATAAAACAAAATTCATGACTACCAGAATGATAAGACAATCATGTCCACAGCAAAGAGACTGGTAAACAAGAAGTTCTCAAAGCCTGAATAAACAAGATGTCAACCTGATTTCAAGATCCTGGAAGTGTGTAAGACATGGAACTGTAATTTTTTTTTTTTGCACATGTGTAGAGACTAGAGATAATCAACAGGCATCTCTTATTCTATGTATGCGTCTTTTATGCACAGTGCAATAATGTCTTTAATTCAAAGACTAAGAGTGTTATGCATGTCCTTAATATAAGGAAATAGTATGAGTATAGTTATTGAATGAGCAAAATGAGCAGAAAAAGATAATTGTTTTATGTCTGAGAGGTAGACAAGATCCATATTTGGGTAGTTGTCTTTGGTCCTAACCAAGAGTACAGGTGAGTATTGCTCAGGTTTAGGGTTTGGGTTTTTTATGAGGGCCTGTTGTGATAGGACAATGTGTAATGGTTTTAAACCAAAAGAGAGTAGATTTAGACTAGATCTAAGTAAGAAACTTTTTACAATGAGGGCGGTGAAACACTGGAACAGGTTACCCAGGGAGGTGGTACAAGTCACATCACTGGAAACATTCAAGGTCAGGTTGGACAGGGCTATGAGTAACCTGTGTAGTTGAAGTTGTCCCTGCTCACTGCAGGTGGGTTGAACTAGATGACCTTTATGAGTCCCTTCCAATCCAAAATATTATATGTAATTATTTACAGTATGGCAGGAAACTTACAATTTTTCATTAGGACTTTATACAGCAACACATAGGGCTGCCCTGCAATGTACAGAAAATATGAATGATCCCAGCCCTTCAGTCTGGCAGCTGGAGGCCCACTGGATTACCATTAGGGCTCTCCGATGACCTTTAATCACTACATTCATGCAACTGGACTGAGGCCTCAATGCCTGCCTCTGAGGTGGCAAGTGTATATTGGCATTTTTAAGATAATAAAAGAGCATTTAAATATAATTAATGTCATGGCTGAGTTTACATTAAGCTAGACTGGTGAACTCTCTTATACCCCTTGTCAAATTCCCTTGTTTCACTTGACATCAGGCAAAATAAGAGTTGATTTTTTTCCCCAAGTAAAAAGAAATGTGGGAACAGGAAAGCAAGAGTTTGACAAGAGATAAATTTTAGTGTATGAAAATGCATACCCCTATATACAATGTACTCTGAAATGCATGAAGTAAAATCAGTTTTAACCCACGTTCTGTCCACATTAGTTCATATCACTATTAACTTAGTCTTTAATGTCGTTATTCACATGTTGTCTCTGCAAAGTGATTAATAGCATACAGCTGTTTAGACAGAATTAGGATTACTTGCTGAAATGTTCAGAAAAGCTGTCCAGTTACATTGGATGCTAGCTGGAGTAACACTTGTGCCAGCTCTTGTGGACACATATAAAATACATCATCTATTAAAACAGATGCAAGTGATTGCAATTTAATGCTACTCAAGTATAACTAATTAAATAGTTTAATTAGCTAATAAGGTTTATATTGAAATGAGCAGTGCTTAATGAAATGGACAAAAATGCTGAATACTGTATTTACATTGAATTACATAGGACAAGGGTTGAAAACCAGTTCCACTTTCTACTAAAATAGTTACATACACAAAAGGTTTTGTATTTTGTGTTTTCTATAACCATATTTGCTTGGTTAATTACTGTGTACACATAATGGCTGTACAGGTGATGAATAGATACGATCAGATTACCTTGGATGCAGCGGAGATGAATGCGCTGGTGCTCACACCCGCTTTGAAAGGAGAGAACGCAGAAAGATGTAGAGTCATCATGTGGTCTACCAGAATAGTGATATTTTATGTGAGTCAATAAGGGTGAAATTTTCCTTCTGACACTTCAAATAAGTTTATCTTTCCTGATACTTAAGTGAAAACCTCTACTACCTCAGATTTTAGACTTTGGAAAGTGTTATAAGTGTAAACAAAGTGCATTGTCTCCCTGTGCACAACTGCCAGACAATCATCTCTACCTGATGAAGAGGTGCACCCTGACTTTGGTCCACCTATCCTCCTCAGACAAGATTAAAAGGGAATTCTCTAGGTGTGAGAATTCTGATAAAATGATACATCCTCTGTTTAATGAATCAGTAGTAAGACCACTTTGGATTTCAATGAAAATAGCACCCAGGCTTAATCCCTTTTTATGAAGGAGTTGAAAATACCTGCAACAATTTGTTGCATGTCCTTGACATGAATAATAGTTAGAAAATTTATATTGAAATACAAAATAAGGTTCTAACCAAGAGACCTATCTGAGGCACACTTCTCTAGAGAACACAGCTCTCTATACTGTCTGAAGGCATAAGCCCATCAGCAAAAGGCTTTGGTTCTCCAGGTGGAAATTTTATTCACAGCCGAAGCTAGTCAAATATTGGGCATATCAAAACCACAGTGTCTGAATGATACAGACTTTAAGTCACTGTTCTCACCCTATATGCTGTCTGTAGTCCCTGTGTCTGGATTTGCACAGTCCAGATGCTCCGAGAACAGTTGTGGACTTTACCTTCACCACATATGTAGACCAGACATCATGTGTCAGTTTAAATCATCCCAGGGATGTGTTATTTTCAGCTGTTCCTTGAAAAGTAAATAAAACTTATGTTGGGATATTATATTTCTCTTATCTTTTTTTATTATTTTTTCAATCAGTGGACAGATTCTTATGCCAGGGTTGCTTAAACAATTATCCTGAGATTTGTGTTGATTTGTGCAATTTGGGGGATGTATCTAGTTGTCACTCTTTTGCTGTGCAAATGAGCTCTACAAAAATCTACATAATAGATAATACAAATATTTTTTAAATATTGGCTAATCAGAATAATTTGTGTCAGGAATCCAATTCACAACTTGTAATTAATATCCTGTTTACCGATTCATGCTAAAATAAACACTAATTATGTCACGTGTTTGCTTCATAGATGCTCTGGTTTAGATTGTTAAGAAATGCCTTGTGTAACCTGACTGTTTTTTATTCTGCAAATCAATTGCACAACTCCTTGGTCCCACAGAGAAGGCAAAGCTATGCCACACACGGTGGCTAAACAGCATATGAATTAAACTCCATATAAGCAAATTTCTTTGTAAGTAATTTATATTGTATAGTAAACTTGTATCCAACTAGAACAGCAAATTAAAGCATTAATCACATCTGTAAAATTTAAGGCCTTGTGCATACAGAAAAAATATTAGGGAAATACATTTTCCTGTATTGCTGAAATAAATATTCCACATATGGAAGCCAGTCTAATCCCTCTCATTATAGTGTGGATGAAGACGAACATTAAGCCCATATAACATTTCTTTCAGAATTAGTCGATAGCTCATTTTAGTAGGTAGCGCATATTTCCAGACCTGAAATGCCCACATTCAATCAGATTTGCAGTCTCTTTCCCTTTGCTGCTGAAGCTTTTCATCACTGTTAGGTAACCACTGTGATTATTCCATATCACATACTGATGAGAAGGCAGAACAAGCTCTCTCCCCACACTGAGCAGGTTGCAAGCTGTGGCAAAATAACTTGCTCTGAAATTATCAAGTGTTCCAGCACTCCTTAGCATTACTAACATAGGCAGCCTGCCAGCCCCCTCTCCAACATCCAAATCGTCTTCCTCTCTTAACCACATTTTTATCCATCTGCTTCACAAAGCAGCCCACATGCTTTGACTTGCTCTCATATTTGAGTACAATGTGAGGTTACTGCAGATCTCAGCCTTTCTGTGCTATTTTATCAAATGTGGTACTCTCCGTGGATGGTTACCTGATTATCACTGGAACATGGAATTTAAACCCTATAAGTAATGCTGGTTTTATCACCTTATTACTTAATACTTTAATACCATATTACTATCCTCATCCATGCCTGAAACCAACCTGGACTCTCCTCCCCATCTCGTAGCCACATGAAGATCTGATATATCAAAAGACCCATTCCTTCACACAGGACTGGGAGGTGTAGTGCACCCTTGATGATACTCAGGAAGAAGGAATAAAAGCACAGTTCCTCCGGAACTAGCTGGAAAATCCCACTGCCTGTTCCATCTCAAATACAAGGAGGCAGAGCCCAAGCTGGGTATGATGAAGAGACAGATAAATACATGTTCTTGACAGTCAATTTCTGAAGGGGAGCTAGATACCCATCTCCCAGAAGCTGGAATCTCTTCACTGGTCTTATGACTTGTCTTAGTTCACTCAACAATAAGAAGCTGTTGCAGACACTTGTAGCTATATCACAGGTTTCCGTGCAGGCTCACCCATCCTTTATTTATTCCATAAAAAATCGTATTTATTTGACTTTAGTTTGACTTCTAATGGATCTGTATGGTTCATCATTCAGTAGGTTTGTCAATGCTTGCTTTCGATGATCACTTTCACTCAAAGTGCTCTGAGCTTTGTTTCTGTATGCAATGTCCACAGAGTTAAAGAAAAATCAAGAAAATTATATGACTAACTTGCCTTTACTTGACTGAGATCTGGAGAGATACATCCCCTAATTAATATTTGGAGGTATTAGTCAAGCAAATAAAGATTTCCAATTTCTTTTGTCCCATTACTGTGTTTAAGTGTTTTCTTTAAATCAAGTTTACAATAAGTTATGCTGAAATTATACTTGGTTATTAACTTCAGAGTGTGACATGAGAGAGAGTTCTTCTCTCAAAAATACAAACTGATAGCTCAGTATGTGTTTATTTAAACAGTTCTGCCCATATATGTGGATTGCATACTGTGCATACAGTATTACAAACACATGAAATATTATATTTTTTTACTATATTTTATTCAAAGGACTATATTTTTAAAGTCATCAAAGGCAGGATGTATTTTTAAAGTAGTATCAGGAGAGATACTTAGTGGGACTGTCAAAAGCATGCTAAATTCCTAATTACAATTAAAATTAACAGATATTTTCTCCCTGAAGACCACAGAAAGATTTTCTAGGTATCTCTCTTACCATCAGAAACTTAAAGACTTCTTGAGACTTTCGCAAAAGCCCCTAATCATTTAAGATCTTTTTTTTTTTCTACAGAGCAATGTTGATGCCACTGTGCTCCTATCTGGGGTAGAATACCAAACTGGAGACCTGGAGTCCAGTCCTGAAATCAAAGGATTGATGAAATGTCTTCCTCACATCATAAGGACCATAAACAATCCATTTAACCAACTCAAGACTATTTCAGCCGGTGACTGCTATTGCTTTGCTCTCAGCAGTGATGCCATCAAAAGTTTCGTGCCTTGGGTAAAGAACTCAATGCATGAATGCCATCTTTTCCTGTTAGTGGACTCAGGTATGCACTGCAGAAGCAAGTGTTTCTGCCTGAGAAGCCTCTCATTGCCTTTGGTTCTGAAATGCTACCCTAGGGAGATCCAGCTCAGCAAATCAATCCTACATGTATGCCTGTATGACCAAGATTTCAAGACAACTGCTCATATGGAGGACCTGTACATTTTGCAAGTGTCTGAAGGATCAGGATTGCATTTGTTGTTTTGTTTTGTTGTACCACATTAACACTGCCAACATTCTATAAAAAAAAAGCTGATTTTAATAAAGGAAATATGAAATAAATTACCTTTCTTCCTTCCATCTCATGTGTTCCTACACCCATGGCAGAGGGATTGGAACTAGATGATCTTTAAGGTCCCTTCCAACCCAAACTATTCTATGATTCTGTGACTCTATGATTCTATGATTTACTCAGAAACTTTGTCAGTAGTGTACACACTGTGATGTTTGCACAGATAGAATGGCTGTTGCTTCTTTAAATCCAGTAACAGTCTGAACCAAATAGTGATCGGAAAGCAAACATCAACCATGTTATGATGAATCTGGTTGACTAACTGCTCATTTCAGTATTTTATCATGGTTGTATTTCACTGTCTGTATAATAACTTATCTACTCATCATTGACATAGGAAAGTAGAAAGTGAAATCACCTCCGGAGCAGGATATATGTTCCAAGACATAGATCCAGAATGGTGTACAGGATGCCTTGATAACTATAAGGGATAGTACCATTGCCTGGTGTAGTCTGAGGTGAACGTGGTTCTAATTTGTTCCTTCTTCCATGCTGCAAAGTTGTGATTCTCAGAGATTTGCACTTACCTACCATTTTTGTCCACTGCTGTTTCAGGGGACAAAATCACAGACATTTTACCTGATGCTTGTATCCTCAGTGATAAATATTTAAGGTGCTTCCATGTGCACTTGTGCACTTGCGCACTTGCTCAATTTTACTGTTACAGTAATACCATCATTAATCCTTTCAACTTAGTGTACTTAAGTCTCTATAACAATGCTGGTGAAATTGAATAGCCATTTCTGAAAATCATCTTGGAAGAAGTAACTTCCAGTGCAAGCCTGATCCACTCTATTTTCACCCCACAGGTCTGGGGCTCACAGATACTCTATGGCAGCCTGTGGGTCAACAAAACAAATTTTCTTTAATTCTCATTTTGAGTTTTAGTTACCATATTTAAATTCATATTTTATGGGGGTTTTATTTCATTATTTGAGTTCTTTGAATTTAAATCTAAGATGCTTTAGAGCCAGGGTCTAACATTAGCCTTTTGAAAAGAGTATCCAACATAATTGCAGCATTCTACTGCCAAGTACGTTGACCACTATTGCCATTGTACAATTTAGGCAGCCCACGCCTTCTAGCTGACTAAGTGGTTATTAGGCATAAATATCTTTTACTGGTAATTAGAAGAAAGCAGTACAATGCAATAAATTAATAGGTAAAAAAAATAAAATAGAGCCCTGAGTTTCAAAAATAAGGTGAAGCACAGAGTTACTGTGAATCAACTGAGATTACCTTTTTTTATGAAGGCCAAACTCCTTTTGTTTGAGGATTCCTACAAATAACTATTTCCACACCAAAAAGTATTATATTCTATCCTAAAAGATGGGCATTTATCTTCTCAGTGGATTTCCATGCCAAAAATTATGCAAGGAATTTTATTTTGAATGCAATAAAACCCCCAAAGCATGCCTTCTTCCTGTCTCAAAAACAGGTATATTCTGTGGTGACAGTCCAGATTTAAAAAAATAACACTTTTCTGGATTTCTTGTTCATTCGGTTAGCACAGAATACTTGATGACCTCACTGAGGCTTCTATTAACATGTAAACACTATCAGTTGCTTTCTATGCTACAGATACAAACCACAAAGGACAAACCTCTTTTGTTTATGACCAATAATATATGTCCTGCTTCACTGTCTTTGTCAAAAATACCACCCTCCTCAAAAAATTAAAAATACTAAGGTTTAAAAGAAGTTTTCACAGTATCAGAGCTGAGGTGGCTATTTTTATATGGAAGTATCACTAATTATTTTTCGATTACATAAACTTGTTAACAGGAGGGGTTAATAAAATTAGTAAGTTTAGCAAACTTTATTTCCTCTAGCAAAATTCTCATATTCATAAACTGGATACACAACTTCGGAAATATTGCAGATGCAGTAGGCATGAATACTATCTTATTTAAATGTCTGTATTAAGCACAACTACTCTCTGCTAAAAATGGGGAAAAAACAAACAAGTCATATTCATCAAAGTAATTGTGTAGGTACTTTCAGTACCAAAATGCCTAGAATGAAAGATTGAACTGCTAACGGCAGCAGTGACAGCCATGAATCATGGTAGGCTACTTCGGGGCCTTTACCACCATAAAACAAAAGATGTAGATGAAAAATGCTGCAATTAAGTGATTTGATTTCTGCCCCCTTTTTCCTACTGCATTCGTGCATGGCTGCACAGCAAAGATTGATGGGAAAAATTACTCTACGTGATCTCTGACAGAGCCTTGGAACAATTCTATAAGGGGGAAACATACAAATCAAACCAGCTTTCTTGTATTCAAACAAAATAATACGTATAAAGCAAATACTTTACCCTATATCCAAAGCACCAACATTTGCATGCACACATAAATTTTTGAGAAATGCTCTGCTATCAAAACCAAACTCATGGATTTTCCAGCTAGTTGGGTAATACTGATATTTGTTTAAATAAATATTCAATCAGTACTACTGAGTGGCATCCTAAATATGTTTGTGCAGTGAGAAGAACAAATTACATATACAAATTTATGGAGGTAAAATGTTCTTATCTTTTATATCAATATGTTATTAATAAAGTGCTCTCAAAATAAGATAATAAGAAAATCTTCCTGCATATTAGGCTCCACTATCATTGCCATCATTTAAATGGACATTTTCAATGGGCATTTATAAGTGAGTTCAGAGCAGGCGTATAAAGGATTTATATCTGTGGTACTTGTGCAGAAGGAAAATGCTATAATATGGCTGACATATAATTTAAAATACGTTAAATGTGCAAAAGGCATTGGATAAAATAAACAAGAAATGTTAATGCGTATGGGAGGTGACTAGTTCTACTGTAGCCTGCTCTACTGATATTATTTGAGATTTATTTCCTGATGAGAGAGTAAAGACGACACGGATCCAGGCTGCTGTAAAAAACGTGCAATTAATTTTCCTCAAATATACACAATGGAATCAACTCACCAAAAAAAGATGTGTAGGGATTTGACTTCATTATACGTAGTAGGGCAGAGACTGAACAGACAGACTAGGGCATTGGTAATTAAAGTTGGGTCTTCTTGCCAAAGACCTAATGTTGCATTATACTTGAAACAAATCCTGTTGCAGTCCCCTTTCCAATGTCAGATAATATTTTTCATTTCGATATGTATTTTTTTCAGTGTATTGAATACTTCTTCTTTCCCAGAGATCTGGTTTATCCACAGTGCATAAGATCATATATTTTGTTTCTGCATGTAGCTGACTTATTCAACTTTAGATTTTTTTTTTTTTATTTTTCTGATAAGCAGGTGCAAGCCTCGTGAGTTTGAGACTTCATATACATAAGCCTCTCCACCCTCAGCAACTTTCCATCTGATTTATGGAGGTCTACAAACAATCCCCCATGACTAGAGAAGCAACTTTTTCATTTTCAAAGTTAATCCAGTTCTAGGATGAATTAACTGCTGCATAACACCATGACAGATAGACTGTGCTTTTATCCAGCTAGCTAGCATTCCCTATAACTTCTCCTGTAAAATAAACATTAAGAGCTTTGGCCTCCTGATTGCTTACTATTGATCACTTTTATAATCCAGGACACCTTATCTTCTTTCAGCATTTTACAGTATCTTTAACTGTAAAAGGAGAGTGAGGTTCTTCTGCGAGCCTATTTTTGTTTAGAGAGCTAGCACATCCAGATAAAAAGCTAATAGCAGTTTTGTGGTGACTTACACAGCTGGTATGACTCATTAGGTCCACCCAGGCCATAATGGAAATAAAAATAGCCTTTTGGGATAGCAGGTAGAATTGGGGTCTAGGAAGACCTTTGAGAAAAGGTTAGGTGCATTTGGATGAGAGGAGTATATTCAAAGAAGGTATCCGGTTGCTTTTACCCTTTGGGTTAGTATTCAAACCAAATCTTAGGAACTTTTTAGGCTGCAAACTCTTGGGGGTAGGAACCAGAGTTTATTATAAAAGATGCTGAAGGTCAATACAATTTTTTCAGGCTGTACTGCCTTATGAATATTAAATAGCTTATACTTAATATAATGTTTGTGATTAAGCATAGGGTAATCTATATCAAATTATTTTAATATAGCAATGTGAAAAAGCAGAAGGATTGGCTGGCTTTAGTTCATGTCCCTGCAGCTTTCTCTGCTCATGGACCAGTAGGCAGCAGGAAGTAGTCCTCATTGCCCTATTGTCCCATCCAAAAGGGGAAAGGGAGGGGGGATAAAAAAGGGAAAGAGAAAAGATGAAAATGTATTTTCCCCTCAATATATCACAAAACAGAAACATCATAGTCTATGCAGAAATTCAACAAAATCTGCAAGGATCAACCTGGCATCACCCACCTCTATGTATTCCTCTGGGGAAAGAAAACATGAAATTACTTGAGGTGGCTGAGAGACATTGCTCAGGAGTCATTTTTGGCAATCAAGGAAATGGGTAACAAGGCTGTTATAACAAGGCTGATAAAAGATAACAAGGCTGTTATCATGCTACAACCATCACTGTGAAGAGTGATGGCCTTGTTTTAGCAGGAAAAAGGTTCATCAACAGTATTTGCATTTGTTGCTGAGGACACCACTCCAAAAGACAGAGGAGTTGAGAGAAATCCACAGAGTGTTGGAAAGTGCAAAAAAGTAGACACGATATGTCAGAAGCACGGATCTGCAAAGATGCATCACTCCTGGATAAAGAGTAGGAAAAGGCTCTGAAATGGAAGGAAGAAGGACAAGGTTAAAGGAGGAGGTAAATGTCCCTAAGGCAGGGCAGGACTTGTCGCTGGAACCAGGGCTGACAATCTGCCCAGGCGTTTGCTCCCAGGCACCAAGGCCTCACCTGGGAGCAGCTCAAACTGGGATCAAGGGACCCTCTCTCTTACACTGAAATGATATTTAACTTTTTATTTACTGTTTGTGACTTTGCTTTTAATTTCATAGCTTTAAGTCAATACATTATTCCATTGGATTTGCCTGAATTTAAGAATTACAGTCAAGGAAGAAACAGGAACTTAAGCATGAAGACCGTTTATCTGGAGTGTTCAGCCTTTTCAGAGGAAATCAAACAGAGTGTGTGATAAGTACCCACCTCACCAAATGTTTAGGGTTTAAAAACAACTCTTTTCAAACCACAGGCACAAGTGCAGTGGCTGTTGTGGCCATATGTTAGGTTTGGATGCCACATTTCCTCCAGCACACACAGGTTAGGGACTTTCTTCTAAAGAGGAAGACACTTCACATCCATCAGAAACCCCCAAAGCACTGCAATAGATCATTTACTCACAGTAGATTTTCTAATCACAGTTATTTGTACAATGACTTAAAGTGTGTAACAATGTATTTTGGTAGTAAAATATGGAATTTTTAAACAGTTCAGTTGAAATCCAGGGTAGGTTTCTTAGCTTCACCTGAACTTAAATTGCTACGTTATTTCACTCTTTGTCCATGTCCTCTGTTACGCATCTCATATTCCTCATCTTCTATTGTACACTTTATTTCTTATTTGTATTTTACACCCTGCAAAGATGGGGGCTTCCACTTGTGATTATACAAATAGTAAGTAAAAGTAATAAGAACGCTTATTGCTCTCATTCTGCCTGTCAGTAAAGAAACTCGGAGTTTTGCAAGTCAGATCCTAGTGAGTAAATTTTACTTAGAAGGACTAGAGATTAAGTAACCTAAATTTAGTTATTTACCTGTAGGTTTTTGCAAGTGTAGGTGTGTAAGTTCCCATTATACAGTTAATGGAGATCTAGTGAATTCATTTTATAGAACTACAGTTCTTCCAGAGGCTGTCTGTCATCTGGAATATATGGTTACCTGGTATCTTTATAATCTGTATGCATGCACTGAAATACACTGCTTCAAACATAAAAATTTTAAAACTAAATTTAAAAAAGTAAAGAAAAATTCATTTTTGAGCTATGACCCCTTTATCACAAATGAATTCACATACATACAAACTGAGTTTGATCCAGCATCTCCTTTATCAAAAGATCAAGATTTTAAAAGGTCTCATCACAGCCAGTAGGATAAATATCTGGAAGCCTCACGTTCGTGCACCAACTTTCGCCTTATGCATTCTAGTGCTTTAGAAACAATATATATAGTGATAGGAGCCTACAAAAGTGGTATGTATATCACTATCAATATATTGTGGATTTAATGGAAAACACACGTGTGTTACATTCACCAAGGCTGATATGAAAAAGAGATGCCTTGATCAGGAGTTAATCCCAATTTAAAGTATCACATAACTATTTAATTAAACATTTAATTGAGTCTTTCTGCCTTACCTTTTGATTTATCCATAGTTCCATGAGGATGATACAATAGTGACATTGGTCTTGTAAGAACTACTAGATACCACAGCAACAGCAATATAGAAATTATGATTTTACTTTTTTCTATATGAAACATGCCTTTCAAATAGCTTTTATATTTTATTCTTTTATTATATAATTTCCTTAGGAAGTTACTTTATTGTTATTATTATTTTTTAGATTTTTTTTTCACTTTTACATAGAGAAGCACATCTCTGGTGTTAGGAGTCTTGCTTGTGCAAGACGTTGAGCAAGTCCACTAAGAGTGTTGGCCACTAGAGCATGCAGACAAATCCAGCCCATCACCTGGTTCATGGTTATAGGCACTGACTCAGCACTAATCAAAATGCTTTCATGTATGGGCTTTCTGGGAAAGTGAGGAGGAATCATACCCTCTCTCATTAAATAAATGAAGACCTAGAGACTCTCACTGTTGCTACAGAGCTACATTTGGAATAATGAAATCTACTGTGCAAGCAGTTCAGCATACAACATGCTATTTTGAGCAGTCCCTCTGGGGAGAAATACCCCCTCCATCTTATAATTAAAAAGCTGTTTAACAATGTAAAAATACAAATATTCCCAAATCAAGTTTCAGCCAAATATCCTTTACATATCCTCTCCCATCAGCCTAATTCAAAACACGGATATCAGAGACAGCAATGGTCCTGTGTTTACACCATACAGCACTACAGAGAGATGATCACTTAGCTTTTGTTTTGGTTCCAATTCATTTTTTCAAGAAGCATAATTAAAAACTGCATTAATGCCACCAATTATGGCCTCCAAGGGACCAGAAACCCCATGTTACTATGTGATGGAACACAACTGAGCTGCAAACATCCATTTGCCATTATAATACTCATTAATCCTGCCAAATACAACTCATTATGAGACTTCAAGAAAATCATCTCATAGGCAAACACAGCACAGAATCTATCTGTCACTGCATTCCTCACAGTACAATTGCAGGAGTGGAAATTGTTCAATGCAACTAATTTATGAAGCTACAAACTAGCCATTCATTTCTGACACAAACCAGGAAATGTCTGAAAATGTACAAGGGCTACTTTACTGCCGAAACATCTCTTTAATTGTGACTTCTTCAAAAGTGAATATGTTCAATAAACAGTGAAGAAGTCACTGTGAATAAAAAGGAAGAATTGACTTGAATGTTTGCTCAAATCAGTTTTTTTTTCTTTTTTCTAAGGCCAAAATGAATTAGTCTTTCCACCCTTAATTACAGTTCTTTTCTTCTGATTTTTCATGAATTTGCAGAATTCATGAAGGGTAGAATGTTTGAATTAACAGGAAAATGCAGGAAAAAAGAACCATATGAGCATGTATCTGAAGTCTAATCCAAAATCCTTTGTTCTGAAGATCGACTGGATAATCATCAAAATGAATTCTGCAGACTTTCTGAGCTTTGTACATAGCTAGTCTAACAAAAGCCATTTTAACATGAATACACTAGCTTTACTTGCAGGACCCTCATGACCTTGTCTTGAAACAGTCACTGAAATCTCTGTTTTTCCACAGGTATCTGTACCTGAGGTAGTACCGCAGTATTTGTGACAGGGGACAGGACAAGAGGAAATGACCTCAAGCTCCATCAGGGGAGGTTCAGGCTGGACATCAGGAAAGAATTTTTCACGGAAAGGGTCATTGGGCACTGGAACAGGCTGTCCAGGGACGTGGTTGAGTCACCTTCCCTGGAGGTGTTTAAGCAACAGGTGGATGAGGTGCTGAGGGGCATGGTTTAGGAATTGTTAGGAATGGTTGGATTTGATGATCCAGTGGATCCTTTCCAACCTAGTGATTCTATGATTTGGCAATTTTAACAAGTTCGCAAATAAATGCCAGGAATTCAGTGAGATATTTCCTGATGTAAACTGTAAAATATTCTGAAAACTGCAAGATACTTCCCTCATTAAACAAAATAGTTGCCATTCAGCAATGGCTTATGTACTTATTTTTCTCTTACGAGTCATCTGTTCTGTAAAATGTACAAAAATAAAATGAATCGTGGCTCCCAAAAGTATGTATTGTCTACTTTACGCTTAGATGACTTCCGATAGTTAGAGATGAATGCTTTTATTTTCTAGCAGGGGAAGAAACAGAGAGCAGTCCCAAAAGCAAATCACTCATAAATAGAACCATCTCTTTGGCCTGCTGACAGAAATGTGGTAGGATAGGAAGGCTTTCACAGAAATTAGACAGTTCTGTAATTTAAGACCATGCTTCTCTGGAAGTGATGTTGGAATTTCTCTTTGAACTACCAGATTCAGCAGCCAGAATCACTTGGTATTTCGATTTTCCTGCAGGTGAAACTACAGTCCAGATTGCAAAGATGTATTCAGTTTTTCAAAATGTCCACCTGAAAGTATTCAAGAAAAAGTTGAAGTGTTCAAAAGAAGTTTTTTGAGGGCAACAGATGCTTACTGAAAGAACTGTGGACAGGTGGAAAGTTTCTTGTAACGTACCAGCTGTCTTCAGCTGTGTTCCAGAAACCTTGATTGAGTTCAGAAGATATTTTCCCATTCTCTTCTTATCCAAACTGAAGGGATCCTTTGATTCCTAGTACTGTAATTTTTAAGTGTTTAGAATGCATTTTTTTCCGAATTTCAGAACAGAAAAGTTCTGAGCTGAAAAGAAAAACAATAGCAAGAAGAAAAGCTATACCTTGTAGATACTTATATAATTAAATGAGTTCCTTGGGGAATCTAAAATATCCTTTTGCTTTGATGTCTGAAGTCAGGATTAGTGAAATCCAGACTTCAGAAAATTTAAAGATAATATAGTCCTTTAGTTTTTAAAATAGCTCTTTGAGGTCAAGTTTAAAATTCATGCAGAGAAAAGGGAGTCTTAAAAGAAGTCTCATGAAATTTAACATGCCTGGCGTCTCCGAGGTTAGCATCAATTTTGAACAATACCTTGTTCCATTTCAAAGTGAGAGATTGTGACAACAATATGTTTCCAATTCCAACCAAAGTTATGATAATAAGCAATTCTGCAGGATACATCTGGTGATGCAGCCACCTGTTTTACAATAAAACGCTATAAACCTCTCTAGGTGCTTGTTTTGCACCAGACTGTTTGACTGTTATAAATGTAATCTCTCTGGGGCAGAGGCTCCATCCTGTTCAACAAATTCACCCACTGTTCAGTGCTGCAAAGGTATATGGTGCTATGCAAATATGTCAAAGAAATTGATAGTGGTATGGTTCTTAATATTTTAGCTCTCTTTTCTTATCTAGGCTTCCTTCCTATTGTCCTATTGTTTACTCATCCTGAACATCCAGAGTCTTCCAGCCTAGAACATTGGGGCTGGATTGGAGCAAATAAATATATTTCATACAAATGTGTAGATATAGGTGTAGAAATAGATACAGACTCACACTTTTTATTAATTATTCAAATTCTTGTTTAATCATACTAAAAAAAAAGTTCACAGTCCCAAATGAAGTTAGGCGCTCTTCCAGTAGGCAAAGCCAACTGTGTATTTATGGATCACTCTCTCAGGTCCCTACATTTCCCAGCTGCATCCTTGCATCAGGACTTTGCTCAGTAACCTAGGCAGCTAATGGTTTCCTCTGTGTGCCCTGTTGGTGCTCCACCTACATAAAAGAAAGTGTTTGAAGCAGGAAGAGCCACAATTTCAACTGGTTTGAACCCTTGTTGCTCCAACTGTTACTCTAAAATAAACATCTCCAAAGTAGTCCCTTCATACATATTTGAGGAAGAGTTTGATACTCAATAGGAGGTTTGAAACCTGTTAGCAAGAAATATCTTCTTCTGAGACTTGGAATATGGACTTTATAACTAAAGCTTGTAAATGTCTGGTTTCAGAAATGCTG